>NC_064641.1:287296085-287578585 GCF_023864345.2 Schistocerca serialis cubense | reverse complement strand
AATTTAATTGATGAAAGGAGAAAATATAAAAATGCAGTAAATGAAGCAGGCAATAAGGAATACAAACGTCTCAAAAATGAGATCGACAGGAAGTGCAAAATGGCTAAGCAGGGATGGCTAGAGGACAAATGTAAGGATGTAGAGGCATATATCACTAGGGGTAAGACAGATACTGCCTACAGAAAAATTAAAGAGACCTTTGGGGAAAAGAGAGCCACTTGTATGAAAATCGAGCTCAGATGGAAACCCAGTTCTAAGCAAAGAAGGGAAAGCAGAAAGGTGGAAGGAGTATATAGAGGGTCTATACAAGGGCGATGTACGTGAGGACAATATTATGGAAATGGAAGAGGATGTAGATGAAGATGAAATGGGAGATGTGATACTGCGTGAAGAGTTTGACAGAGCACTGAAAGACCTGAGTCGAAACAAGGCCCCGGGAGTAGACAACATTTCATTAGAACTACTGACGGCGTTGGGAGAGCCAGTCCTGACAAAACTCTACCATCTGGTGAGCAAGATGTATGAGACAGGCGAAATACCCTCATACTTCAAGAAGAATATAATAATTCCAATCCCAAAGAAAGCAGATGTTGACAGATGTGAAAATTACCGAACTATCAGTTTAATAAGTCACAGCTGCAAAATACTAACGCGAATTCTTTACAGACGAATGGAAAAACTAGTAGAAGCCGGGTTGGGGGGAGATCAGTTTGGATTTCGCAGAAATGTTGGAACACGTGAGGCAATACTGACTCTACGACTTACCTTAGAAGAAAGATTTAGGGAAGGCAAACCTACGTTTCTAGCATTTGTAGACTTAGAGAAAGCTTTTGACAATGTTGACTGGAATACTCTTTCGAATTCTAAAGGTGGCAGGGGTAAAATACAAGGAGCGAAAGGCTATTTACAATTTGTACAGAAACCAGATGGCAGTCATAAGAGTCGCGGGACACGAAAGGGAAGCAGTGGTTGGGAAGGGAGTGAGACAGGGTTGTAGCCTATCCCCGATGTTAGTCAATCTGTGTATTGAGCGAGCAGTAAAGGAAACAAAAGAAAAATTCGAAGTAGGTATTAAAGTCCACGGAGAAGAAATAAAAACGTTGAGGTTCGCCGATGACATTGTAATTCTGTCAGAGACAGCAAAGGACTTGGAAGAGCAGTTGAACGGAATGGACAGGGTCTTGAAAGGAGGATATAAGATGAACATCAACAAAAGCAAAACGAGGATAATGGAATGTAGTCGAATTACGTCGGGTGATGCTGAGGGAATTAGATTAGGAAATGAGACACTTAAAGTAGTAAAGGAGTTTTGCTATTTGAGGAGCAAAATAACTGACGATGGTCGAAGTAGAGAGGATATGAAATGTAGACTGGCAATGGCAAGGAAAGCGTTTCTGAAGAAGAGAAATTTGTTAACATCGAGTATAGATTTGTCAGGAAGTCGTTTCTGAAAGTATTTGTATGGAGTGTAGCCATGTATGGAAGTGAAACATGGACGATAAATAATTCAGACAAGAAGAGAATGTGGTGATACAGAATGTGGTGATACAGAAGAATCCTGAAGATTAGATGGGTAGATCACATAACTAATGAGGAAGTATTGAATAGAATTGGGGAGAGGAGGAGCTTGTGGCACAACTTGACTAGAAGGGATCGATTGGTAGGAATTGTTCAGAGGCATCAAGGGATCACAAATTTGGCATTGGAGGGCAGCGTGGAGGGTAGAAATCGTAGAGGGAGACCAAGAGACGAATACACTAAGCAGATTCAGAAGGATGTAGGTACGGGGAGATGAAGAAGCTTGCACAGGATAGAGTAGCACGGAGAGCTGCATCAAACCAGTCTCAGGGCTGAAGACGACGACGACAACAACAACAACAACAACAACAACATAAATGACGTAGGAAGTTATGGGATTACTGGTAGTACTCGTAGCACTGATAGGCAAACACAAATGTGTAGGAGAGAAACTCGGAGGCGACGACTTTTTTGCCCAGTAGACTGTTCATCATTATGATCAACAGCAAGGGTCCCAGTTGTTATAAATGCGTAAGTTGTTTATGAATAACAAAAAATGGTTCAAATGGCTCTGAGCACTATGGGACTTAACTCCTGAAGTCATCAGTCCCCTATAACTTAGAACTACTTAAACATATCCTACCTAAGGACATCACACACATCCATGCCCGAGGCAGGATTCGAACTTGCGACCGTAGCGGTCGTGCGGTTCCAGACTGTAGCGCCTAGAATCGCTCGGTCATCCTGGCCGGCTATGAATAACAGAAACATGTTTTGTATAAGTTAGACGAATTACTGAAGTGATGTATGTGTATTTCTGTTTTTCGTTTATTTTGTCTTTTTGTTGAGAAAATAGTTTTCTTTCATTATAAGATACATCTGTATTAGTGATCATTGTTGTTAGTTTTTAGCAATGACGCGGCATAATACCTTGAAGAATTTTAATCATTATGACACCGGCCGCGGAAGCCTACGTACTGATATACATCTGTATTGTTTCCTTTATATTTACCAATATCCCTCTGTTTCACTTTACAAATAAACAATTTTCGGATAAAACTTGAATTAAACATTGAAAATTTCAATTTTGCTACAAACACTGCTCACTTTTAAGCAACACAGGAGGATGACTGCGAAGAGCAAAATGTTCAGTCGGTTACCTGGCACTTCCCATATCGTCACGCAGTGTCTAGACGGTTCACCACTTCCAGTTTTTAGAGGAATCTACTGAAAGACTGATCGCATACGTAAAGAAAGAGATCATCATGAAATAACGCCCGATGGGTATACATCACGCATAACGTACAGGTAACGTTGGTACTACTTTGACGAAAGCTACTAGGAAAGCTACTGTTGTCTACGCTTATTTAAGATAATATACAGCAGCTTACGGTAGTTTTATAGCTCTAGTAGCAAGATGCTAGTTGACATTACATATGCAATCAAGCAACGGAAGACTTGGTAGACTGTAGTGGTTCAAAGAATACATCGTGCGCCCAAAAACTTCAGAGACTGATTTGATCTTTGCGTATAAGCGACGTCAGTGCAGAAACTACTGTGACAGCTTGAACCAGCTACTGTGAAGAACAGATGCGCAATCGACCAGTCAGTTGTGAACAGCCAGTTGCTATCACGAATCGATCGTTTTCGTTCAAGGCATTCTCCAGAATATTTTGAAAGAGAGAAAAGTGTGTACAGTTTGTTCCTCGTGCCTTGACTCCACAAAAAAAGACGATGCAAGGACGCCTGCCGCTACTCAATTGAGATGCAAAACGCGGACGATTCTTTTCTGAGAGAGAGGGGAAAAAAACACATGTGACGAGACTTGGTGTTATCAACAAGGACCTATCACAAAGTTTCCACGTGCAGAAATTCACAAGAAGGGTCCCCGTTTTAACGACAAACCGACATCCAAACCAGTTAGATGATATTGAGGCAAGGCTGTAGCATATAACCCACTTATTCAATCTGTTCGGACAGAAGAGGTATTAAGAAGAGTTCAGGGAGAAGAAATAAAAGCACCAGGATCTGCTAGTGACGTTGCATTTCTGTCAGGGACAGCATGGGACTTGGGAGGACAGTTGAATGGAATGGATGGTGTCCTGAAAAGAGGATATAAGGCGAACATAAATAAAGCGAGGATGATGGATTGTACTCGAATGAAGTCAGGTGACGCCGAGGGAATTAAATTAGGATAGAAGACGATATAAGTACAGGATATTTCTCAGTTGGGTAGGAAAATGACGACAGCAGAGGTAAAGAGGATATTCTGTTAACTGGCAACAACAAGAAAATCAACCACGGAAAAATTTTAAAATGCAATATATCAGTAAATGATGTGGTCTTCAGTTCGAAGACTGGTTTGATGTAGCTCCCCCGCTAGTCAATCATGAGCAAGTTTCTTCACGTCATATATTTAAATCTGGTCGCTGTAGCCAAGCCTTGGTCTCTAATTGTTCCACACTACACTTCCCTCCGTAACCTAACTATATCTTGGTACCTCGGCGTGTGTTCTAGCAACCGATCATTCTTTTCAGTCATGTTATACCAATATTGAGTTCCTCAGTTCTATTATCAGAAATTTTAATGATAAAATCATAATTCATCGTGGATGTTCTTGATAAAAGCCCGGTGGTAAAGTATCCCCGCAGCTGAAAACTGAAAGAATAGAGAAATTGTCGACCAGAAATTTTAGAACTTTATCATTTACCTATTCGACGAAATATATTGACCAAACAAGATTTAGAAGACAGCACATAGTGCCAGTTTGGTTTTTCTGTGCCAAGTAACATGCAAAATATTTTCTCCGTCAGTTACTAAAACTTTTGCCTGTTTACTTATTTATGTATAGCGTAGGTGTTTCCTTCATCTAGATATTATAAAATCTAACTTTCCGCTTTCAGATATTGGTGTCTTTTTGTGACAGAACACTTGGTCCGTTCACAACCATTGCTATGTTTTACGACAATAAAGCAGACCATAAAACATAAATAAAGAACATACAAAGCACAAAATCTGTTAATTTACATTGTACCAGTTATTAGGGCGTCTTCCGGGTATGAAACGCGGGAATGTCTAAATGCCTTGTGCATGCTGTAATTTATCTCGCCGCCACGATCCCTGCAACAGCGCTACGTAGGGGGTTGTAGTATATTCATAGATTTATCGCTTAAATCCTGTGCCTAAAACTTTGTAAGTAGAATTCCTCGGGATAATTTACGTCCATCTTCAAGTATCTGACAGTTCAGTTCCTTCAGCGTGTGTGTGAGGCACTACCACGGGCCAGACAAACCTGTGACTATTCGTCCCGCCATTCTCTGTACACGTTCAATGCCCCCTGTTAGTCCTACTTGGTACGGGTCCCCCGCGCGTGAGATAGTGTAGGATGAGTCGTTCAAGTGACATGTAAGCAATCTCCTTTGTAGTCTGATTGAATTTTGCCTGTATTCTACCAAACAGAAGTAGGCCACCTGTTTTATCAGCGACTTTGTGATTTTTCCACTTCATATCCCTGCAAATTTTTCTACCAGATATTTGTATGAACTGACCTGTTCAAACTGTGACTCGTTGATACTGTAGTCGGAGGAAGCGAAGTTTTTTCGTTTTGTTAAGTCCACAATTTAATATTTTTTAGTAGTTACAGCAAGTTTCCGCCGGCCGTTGTGGCCGAGCGGTTCTAGGAGTTTGTCTGGAACCGCGCGACCGCTACGGTCGCAGGTTCGAATCCCGCCTCGGGCATGGATGTGTGTGATGTCCTTAGGTTAGTTAGGTTTAAGTAGTTCTAAGTTCTAGTGGACTGATGACCTCCGATGTTAAGTCCCATAGTGCTCAGAGCCATTTGAAAACAGTTTCCAATATTTGCTCCGGATCTGACCGATTATTTGTGCATCTTTTTTCAGACAGTACTTCATTATAGGGAACGGCATCATGTGCGACATTTCTGAGGTTACTATTGACATTTCTGCGGGGTCATTCGGCATGAACTACTAGAGTCCCAGCATACTTCCCTGTGGCACACCCGAAAATCCTCTGTCATCTGTTGATGACTCTCTATCAAAGATAAGCTGCTTCCTCCCTACCAAAAAAAAAAAAAAATGCTCAAGCCAGCCATAAATTACCCTCGACACCCCACACGATAGTACTTCTTGATGTTAAGCATATATGTGGCACTGAGTAAAATCATATCTGAAAATCGAGTAATATTGCATCTGCCTGACTGCCAGAAGCTGTGGCTCTACGTTGATGTGAGAAACGTGCGAGTTGGATTTTACATGATCGATGTTTTCAGAATCCATTCTGCTTAGGATTCTGTTGCAGATATTTCAATAAGTTTCGAGCCCAGAATGTGCTCCAAGATTATACCACAAATAGAAGGATATTGGACGATCGTTTTGTAGACCACTTGTGCTACCCTTTTTGTAGACAGGTGTGACCTGTGCTTTCTAATATATATTTTGGTTAAGATGGGCTAACTCAACCAAAAATTCAGTCTAGAATCAGATTCTACCTGGCCCTGGAGTTTCGTTCAATTTTAACTATTTCAGCTGTTTGTCAACACCACTGACACTAATGTCTACAGCACTCACCTGTGCAGTGGTGCGAGAATTAAATTGGGACAATTACTGTGGAGTTTCATTGTAAGGGACTGAAAACAAAGGTCATCGAGTCAGTTTTATTTACTAAACCTCATTTCAGTTCCTGCGTATGCCTGTGTTTCTCGACACTAACTTTTTTACCACTAACGTCCTTCACGTACCACCAAAATTTCTTTAGTTTTGTGAGATATCCTTAGACAATATTCTGCAACGCTAGTTGTTGAAGGGTCTAGATATTGCTTTCTTATGTAGATATATTTGTAGTGAGCTTGATTACAGCAACAGGGGATTTAAATTTGGGAAACTACCGCTACTTTATTACGCAAGTAGGAAATAAGTTTCTAGAGAAACTCGGCTTAGATGAGATTTTTACAATGCAAAATCTTGTTGGAAGAATTGTATCTGCTCTTATTTCTAAAATTATATGCCTTCCTATTGTCACAACAGTTTCCCCATAAGCAGACTCATTGAAGTTCTTTGTTGTAACCAATATTTTTTTTCTCAAATATAGTAACACATGTATACCAGAACTGAAAAAGGACATCAACGGTTTAACATTACTAGACGAATGTCAAATTACTGGGTTCACGTGTATTCGACTCGGTAGATCATATATTAAACCCTGAGAAATTAATTCCTCCATTTAAAACTGCCTTCTAAAGCCTTCATAAAGTTACTATATTTGGTTATAATACCTCGCATTCATTATTATTACAATATTCACATTCATTTACCGTGAGCGTCGAGTCATATGATAAACGTTATGGTGCGGTAGTTAACACATCAGAGTCGTACCTGGAAAAAACTCTGTTCAAATCAACACACGGTCTTTCTCATTTTCATATAGAGAATTGTCCTCTAGTGATCTCGCTGTCGCAGAAGCTTTAATGTGAAAAATTCCTGCTGAGAAGTTAGAATTACGAGAACAGTTCAGTAATAAATGACGAGAATAGCTTAGAGCACATACCGCGGTACTTCAGGGCCGCCTCCTTTCTGCTGTGCTGCAACATAACTTGGCGCCGACACGAGTGGCACGCAACGTACTTTGCGAGGTCGACGTGTGTCTGCCGACGCGTTAAATTGCTCTCTGGTAAGTCCACTCTCATGGGAAGACTAAGACAGCAATTTCGGTTGGACCGGGATTTCACTAATCGTACATATACAGCGCTGCAGACTACAGGAAATTTTTTCTTTATTGCATTACTATTAAAGATAATTGCATCATACTCTACAGATAAGCATAAAATAAATCTAATAATTATGATAATATCAAGAAACGTTATTAAAACTTTTATAACTGACTAGCTTAGCTCCCACTGCTTCGCTTGGGTGGACTATATGGCGTGCAGCGATTTTTTTTTTTTTTTTTTTTTTTTTTTTTTTTTTTTTTTTTTGTCTTTAATCGAATTTTATGTTAGCAAGTTGCAACACCTTATAACTTTTCATGCTAATTAAGACCATAGAAGCATGGTCTTTTCCGAATGTACTTATGACCAAAAAGAGCATCTGGTAGCTGGAGCCAAAGGTTTTTATTAATCATGCTTTCTGCGTACTTGTGATGATAGTATCATAGAAACTTTCATCCTCTATTACATTTTTCTTTGTGTGACCGAGAAGTGAAATATCTGTTTTCATAGCCTTAGCTTTAAAAATTTTTTAATATAAAGAAATATTTTCTTAATAAATTTCATCCCCTAATCCCCCCCCCCCCCCCCCCCCTTTTAGAGCTTGAATTACCAAAAATAATGAAATATGTATTTTTTATTGCTAATAGAGAACCCATATACAAATTTTCATAGATTTAACTTCAAAAATGCTTGCGTAATGAAATATTATCATAAAACATTTCATCCCCTATTTCACTTCTTTACGGGTTGAACTTCCAAAAGCACTGAAACACGTATTTATTTTATTTGTAACCGAGAACCTGAATACCAATCTTCATAGACGTAGCTCTAAATATATAGTAGTTCTCTAATAATAATTAATTTCAAAAAAGTTTTGACACACTATTTCACCCCATAGAAGTTGAATTTCCAAAAATGCTGAAACACGTATTTTTTAATTTCTGACCAAAAAACCAAATACCAATTTTCGTAGTTCCAGCTCCAAAATTGCCGTAATAGCAACATATAGCCAAAAAGCATTTCATTCCCTGTTTCTCCCAGTTTCAATGGAATATCAAAATATCCCTTCTTAAACGACGCCTACAGTGTAAGATCAACACCCTCTGCAAATTGAAAGTCCCTGACAGAAGTGGTTTGAGCAGGGCAGTAATGAGCCAGTGAGTCAGTCGCGACATGGCCTTTTATATGTAGAGATTTTTAGATATATATTTTTAAAATTTACGTTTTTGTGAGGTGCATTAACTAAAATGTAGTACGTATTGTCATCCTGTACTTTCGTCATTGTCATAGGTAAGCAAATAACGTGTGGAATCGAATTTTCTCGTCTGTTTGTCTCTTTATATTTTGTACATACTTAACTTACAGCCACTCCACAAAAATGTGCGATGTGGTACACTGTAATTTTATTGATATCAGTCTGATAGCGTAGCACAAAGCAGTTTATCACGTTCTTGAAATCAGACGGACAAAAATTAAGGAAAGATGATTAATACACTTTTTAGCAAAATTTAATATTGGTAATATTAATTTGCTCTTTTCTTGGGTGTTATTCATGTATTTCCCATTTAGTAGGTTTGTTCACCCAGATTATTCAGGGTATTACGCAAAATAAAGAATGAATAAAATGAAATTTTACATGTTAATTGCTCGGGAGATGGGACACAACAGTGGCAACAACAGGAGCTCATTACTGACTCAGATAAATAGACTCCCTGAGGTGGGAAGAAATCAAAACCTCCTATTGTCGAAGCCAACGTTCTGATCTGAATACTGAAGTTCTTGTAATTATGGGCACAGAAGTCGTCCTTGGAGAACGGAGGAGCTTGTTGACGCCAGACCGTGATAATACGCAGTTCAGTGTAACTAATGATTTGCATTACAAGAGCAGTAGTAATAGGACTCCGAAAAAGGAATTTAGACTGCAGGTCCGATTAAACAAAAAAATCGCTTCCAAACTATTTAGATGGCTGGAACATACATACATGTTTCTTGCGTTATTAGTAAAGGTTATGTTTTTATTTATCGAGGCAGTAATTAATAAGTTCAAACACTAAAATTTGCAACCAGATTACACACAACAGCATAACACGTCCTCACATCCTAGCAGTCTGGAGACAAAAGTAATGAGGAGACTTACCGTGACTCATTTCTTTTCAGAACATAAGAAAAGCGAAATTTATGAAAGAATATTATTTTACATCAAGGATATAACTTCTGTTATAAACACTTGTGCTATTATCACTTAGTCTTGGTACGGCACACAATTTTAATCAGCCAGAAAATTTCATATCAGCGCACACTCCGCTGCAAAGTGAAAATTACGTCCTGTTTTGCATAAATAAATCGATATTTAGTTTCCAGGGGAACCACAGATGCTTTGTTTATATTCAAGACTTAGAATTATTAGATTAACTGACGCCTCCTTAAATTATAATTGGTTTTAAACTCTGTTCTGCTCGCAGAAAATATGGGCAACACGTCCACCTTCTAGCAACAACACAATTTTGAATTCTGCATTCCCTAAACATGTTCAACCGCAATTTTAGTATCATCTGTGGGTGTTTATTTTATCGGAAAATATAATAGAAATTCTGTGAATTTCAAATCCGTGGCCACTGAGCTATCGTTACTGTTCGCATTATGCTTGTGTCTAGTGTATATTACTTTAGAGTACATGTCACGTTGTCTGTGATACTTATCCCTCTGTCACGAGTATGTATTAAATGCATAATTCCGTCTGCAAATCAGAGATCCTCACACAATGTCTCTATCGACGGGCACCCAATACACACAAGTAGAATTACAAAAGCATCAAAGGCCAAATCGTATACAGTAATATTTCGCAGCGGAAAATGGGAACAAAATGACGGAACAAATGACTGTCAGTGGCGCAACTGTTACATGAAGCGCAGTGATATCGATAGCTACATGTAGATTTAGCAAGCCATGCTCTTGTGTGTGTATTTAAGAAGAAATTAAAAGAATTTCTGAATGACAACTCCTTCTACTCCATAGAGGAATTTTTAGATATAAATTAAAAAAAAAGAAAAAAAAACAAATATTAAATAAAAATAAAAAAATAAAAAAAATAAAAAAATAAAAATAAAAAATAAAGAAAAAAAAACACAAAAAATAAAGTTGTTATATTAACTTAAGTATGTTGTTAAATTTACCTAATTATGTCATGTATTGGAAAATTCGACTCGTTCCACATCATTACGAAATATCGTATTCATGATCCATGGAACTAGTATTAATCTAATCTAATCTCTAATCTAATCTGTTGGTAATGCTGCGCATGAACTCGAATTTCCCTGACTGTATTATCACGGTCTTTCCCAGAGAGGGACGTTGGC
This sequence comes from Schistocerca serialis cubense, assembly GCF_023864345.2. Classification (NCBI taxonomy): domain Eukaryota; kingdom Metazoa; phylum Arthropoda; class Insecta; order Orthoptera; family Acrididae; genus Schistocerca; species Schistocerca serialis. The sequence continues at coordinate 287,567,989 of NC_064641.1, read as the reverse complement.
GAGAAAGCAATTTATTGGTTGACTACCCTAAAAACGTAAGTTCTCGAAGTATTAACAGTGAAACACTCTGTGACGCACGGCGCCTGTCTCGTAGCGTCTGCTCTTCTTCGGATCTTCCCTGTTTCCTGTATCACTCCTGTCCGGTAAGTATCCCAGACCCGAGTATTACTCAAGCATCGGTCGACCGAGGTTTTTGTAAGCTATCTTCTTCGTGAGCGAGCTACATTTTCTGAGGATTCTTACAGTAATGTTTGTTTGCACAATGGATATAGAAACCAACCTGCCAAGAGCCATGTACTTCAGTATACTGATGAGTATGTCAACAAGGGCGTGCTGAAAAGTAATGCCTCCGAATTTCTCATGTAAAAATTCTTAAAGCTTTTTAAGTGAGACAAAAGTTTTTAACATTCTGCATCTTTATACTTCATGCCTACCTAGTTATTTCTCAACATAGTCACGCTGGCGATGAACACATTTCTCTCAACGAGAAACCCGTTTGTTGATAGCTTTATTGTAGTATGTTTAACTTTGTTGACGGAACCACAGCCTCACCTCTGCTTGCACCGCTTCATCTCTATTAAAATGAAGTCCTCGAAGTCGGGACTGTATGGAAGATGATCGATGACAGGGCGTCTGACTGTTGCAGGTGTCGCAGGGCTTGTGTGCGTGGTCTGGTATTGTCACGCTGAAGGGGAGGGTGCTCCACGTGTGGACGGGCTCCTCGAATTCATAATTCTGTTACAACTCGCTGTTTCTCACGCATTCTCTGCCAAGTGATGACTGGGTGTTGTGTGATGTCCTTAGGTTAGTTAGGTTTAAGTAGTTCTAAGTTCTAGGGGACTGACGACCATAGATGTTAAGTCCCATAGTGCTCAGAGCCATTTGAACCATTTTTCTCACGCAACGACATACCTAGATACGTAAACACCGTCACGTTACCCGCTACAATTCTAAACCCTCTAGCAGCAGATAGCTGTAAATATATAGACAAGAAGAATTAAGATATAGAATATTAGTAACAATCGTTTTATTTAATCTCCACCACATCCTGATTCCGATTACCAGTATAATGAAATAACTTTGGCAGCCGGCGTTTTCTGTTTCCCAACAAAATAATTCACACGAGCAGAGCAATTCGTATAACCCTGCATGGCTGATAACTGGCCAAAGTATTATGAGATGCATGCAGATGGCTCCGAAACCAAAGGTAATAGCGGTGTGGGTTCCTGTGTCTAAGCACAGGTCATAGGGAATTAATTTAGCGCCCTAGCGACCCTTCCAGTTTTTCTGCAGAAGCCACTACCATACTTGCAGCTTTCCATTACTGCTAAAGAAATAAAGAAATTGATTTTAATAGGTTCTAGCAATTTGCTCAAAGATATGCTGACAACCACGATTCTCGAGAACACTAATCCACCCTTAATAGGAATTACGAAAGCCAGCAAGAAAAACAAAAATACGAGAAATGTATTCGCAGTTGCGAAAATGACCAGACTCCAGCTGCACAATGTATTGATGACAATGAAAATTTGTGCCGGACCGGGAGTCGAACCCGGATTTCCCGCTTTACGCGAGCGGTCGCCTTAACCGACTTCTCCATCCGAGCACTCCTGAGAACCGACCAAGACTTAGACACGTCACCACGTGTCTACGTCTTGTACTAGCACAATTGCTGTGATTCCCACACGGGAAGAGATTCATGATTAGTGTCTCGGCCTTGTCTTGGCATGCAATACTATGCTGCACTGCCATTGTTTTTACAACGTACTCCTACAGACACGTGGGCACTGCAGTACGAGGAGCGTTTGAAAAGTCCGTGCAAAAAAAAGAAAACTTCTTACGTGTTTGGGGTAAACCTTTTTTATTTTTCGACGTAGTCTCCTTTTAGACTTAAACACTTCGTCCAACGCTGTTCTAATTTGTTGATACCTTCTGAATAATAGGAATTATCCAAGTCTGCAAAATAGCTATTAGTTGCTGCAATCACCTCCTCGTTTGAATAAAATCTTTGTCCCACTAGCCATTTCTTCAAATTGGGAAACAAATAGTAGTCCCAGGGAGCCAAATCAGGAGAACGGGGGGGATGTGAAACGAGTTGGAATCCTATTTCCATTAATTTTGCGACCACAACTGCTGAGGTGTGTGCTGGTGCATTGTCGTGATGAAAAAGGACTTTTTTCCGGTCCAATCGCCGGCGTTTTTCTTGCAGTCCGTTTTCAAACGGTCCAATAACGATGAATAATATGCACCTGTAATAGTTTTGCCCTTTTCCAGATAGTCTATGAGGATTATACCTTGCGAATCCCAAAAGACAGTCCCCGTATGCTTTCCGGCCGAAGGACTGGTCTTCGCATTTTTTGCTGCAGATTCTCCCTTGGTAACCCATTGTTTAGCTTGATGTTTGGTCTCAGGAGTATAGTAATGTATCCATGTTTCATCCACAGAGATGAAACTACGATTAAAGTCCTGCAGATTCTTCCTGAACAGCTGCAAACCATCCATGCAACACTTCACACGATTCCGTTTTTGGTCAAGCGTGAGTAATCGCGGAACCCATCTTGCGGATAGCTTTATCATGTCCAAATGTTTATGCAAAATATTATGTACCCGTTCATTCGAGATGCCCACAGCACTAGCAATCTCACGCACCTTAACTCTTCTGTCATCTCTCACCATATCATGGATTTTATCAATGATTTCTGGAGTCGTAATCTCCACAGGGCGTCCAGAACGTTCAGCATCACTTGTGCCCATATGGCCACTCCGAAAATTTTGAAACCACTTATAAACTGTTCTAATCGAAGGTGCAGAATCACCGTAATGTTTATCAAGCTTCTCTTTAGTCTCCTGAGACGTTATGCCTTTCATAAAGTAATGTTTAATTACCACACGAAATTACTTCTTCGTCCGTTTTTTGACAATCACTCGACTTCCTTGATTCACACGAATGCCAAACACAAAGAAATAGACCAATATGGCTAAAACTTGGTGTGCGCTCTTTCCAAAGATGCTACTAACTAAACATGAACTCGATACCCGCCGGTGGTGCCATCTCTCCGACTTTGCACAAACTTTTCAAACGCCCATCGTATAGCAAAACGAAAAACTCGGCGTAGAGGTAAAATTAATGTGGCTCAACGGAAACATTAAATACACACATCAAAAAAGTTTTTCATCACCCCGGTTTCCAGAACTCCTGAAAGTAGACGTTGACTGTGGACATTGTATCACAGACACAGTCCTTTTGACTGTTCAGAGATGTCACTAAACCCGCCCAAAGATGTAAACAACCGTGCATGAGCAGCGCCTATTAGATGCAGGGGTCCGACAGCCCATCAGTTCCAGTCATTCCCCCAGGAAGGACGTATACGGCTCGCGTTGTCTGTAGTTCAGCCATGCCTAGACGGTCAATACCACAGTTCTATTGCGTCCGCATTGTTACTTTGCGCCAGGAAGGGCTCTCAACAAGGTAAGTGTCCAGGCGTCTCGGAGTGAACAGAAGCGATGTCGTTCGGACATGGAGGAGATACAGAGAGACAGGAACTGTCGATGACGTGCCTCGCTCAGGCCGTCCAAGGGCTACTACTGCAGTGGATGACCGCTACCTACGGATTATGGCTCGGAGGAACCTTGACAGCAACGCCACCATGTTGAATAATTCTTTTCATGCAGCCACAGGACGTCGTGTTGCGACTCAAACTGTGCGCAGCAGGCTGCATGATGCGCAACTTCATTCCCGACGTCCATGGCGAGGTCCATCTTTGGAACCACGACACCATTCAGCGCGATACAGTTAGGTCCAACCACATGCCGAATGGAACGCTCAGGATTGACATCACGTTCTCTTCACCACTGAGTGTCACCTTCACCCAGACAATCGCCGGAGACTTGTTTGGAGGCAACACAGTCAGACTGAGCGTCTTAGACACACTGTCCAGCTAGTGCAGCAAGGTGGAGGTTCCCTGCTGTTTTGGGGTGGCATTATGCTGGGCCGACGTACGCCACTGGTGGTCATGGAAGGCGCCGTAACGGCTGTACGATACGTGAATGCCATCCAGCGACCGGTTGTGCAACCATATCGGCAGCATACTGGCGAGGCATTCGTCTTCATGGACGACCATTCGCGCCCTCATCGTGCACATCATGTGAATGACTTCCTTCAGGATAACGACATCGCTCGACTAGAGTGGCCAGTATGTTCTCCAGACATGAACCCTATCGATATATGCCTGGGATAGACTGAAAAGAGCTGTTTATGGACGACGTGACCCACCAATCGCCCGTGGGATCTACGCCGAACCGCCGTTGAGCAGTGGGACAATCCGGACCAACATTGCTTTGATGGACTTGTGGATACTATGCCACGACGAATACAGGCATGCATCAGTGCAAGAGGACGTGCTTCTGGGTATTACAGGTACCGGTGTGTACAGCAATCTGGACTCTCACCTCTGAAGGTCTCGTTGTATGGTGGTACAACATGCAATGTGTGGTTTTCATGAGCAATAAAAAGGGCGGAAATGATGTTCATGTTAGTTTCTATTCCAATTTTCTGTACAGGTTCCGGAACTCTTGGAACAGAGGTGATGCAAAACTCTATTTGATGTGTGTATGACGATTAGGCGAATTCCAGCGCTCAAAACGGGACTTCAGAAAACATCTCATTTCCGCCATGATGACCATGATGTCGAGCGCTCCATCAACCCAAATCATCATCTGAATGTAATGGAGTAACAGTATGCGAATTTAATCACTTTTTTTTCGAATGTAAATTGTTATCCAAACCACCAAAATGATTTCATATAACAGTTAATCACATCTCGTCAACCATTACTAATTAATATAGCCGCTCTCCTTCATCAAAATGTTAATTATAGAACTAATTAAGTAATTTTTAAATTAACGTGATTATACACTGTAAAATCTTCGAAGATTCCTAAAACACTGAGATGGCAGGACGGTTTTCAGGCCAGAAGCCAGTTTGAAAAAAGAAGCTTCTTAGTGCTAGTGTAAAATCGAAATGCTTCTGGGATGTTAGATTTTCCCTGCGCAGAGATAAAGGAGTCAAGGTACTCAGGCCCTTTGAGTTGGAGAAGGCGTTAGGAATACAATGGTTTCAAGAAAAGAAGATTAGAGAAAATTAAAAGCATCAGGCTAAGCATACACAAAAAGTTGACTTCCCTAGTCAAAACTGCTCCCAATAGCAAGACGGCACAACACTGTGTGCAGTTTTGTTGTTGCCGGTGTAGGTTTTCTTAGTTGAGTATCTGTGCTCTGTATTTTAGTCCATACCTCTTAGAAAACTGAATCAGCGTTTCGACATTCTGTGTGGCACGAATTCTCTTGGACTCTTAAGCTCTGGGTCTTTGAGAAGCCTGCAGTACTCTTCGCACAATCCATTTTCGTACCCATTTTGTCTTTTTCGTATGTATTCATAAACTTTACTTCCACCTTTTCCACTGTAAGATTTGCTGGGAGATGTATTATTTGAGAATCAGAGTCGGTGCACGCTCTACAGCAGTTGACACTCGACCATCGACTAAATCCTGTGTGAACGCACTTTAGCACTTGCCGCTTTGTAACTCATCACTTGGTTAAATTACTGGCCTGGCGTGAAATGACAGCGTCGAATCGTGCTGCGTCGAAATTACGGTAATGTTACACGGAGGCAGACGAACGTAGCTAAGACACGTCTATTTCGTAGGCTGTATTTAACGGAATCTGAGTATTTTCCTTCAACGGTTAACGGAAGTTGGGTTTTCCTCGCAGCGCTGAGACGGTGACGTGCACGGCGTTGGTGGAAGCTATAGTGGGCGGTGCACGCTTCCGTGCTGATTCTTGGTGCCGAAGTAGTGGAAGCAGCCCAGCCACACATCCACCAGCATTCAGCAACAAGTGGCTGGGCTTACAGGGACACTGATATTTCCCAATACCTGACTGCGTCATAACTCATCGAAACAAGCTGTGCGCCTCGACAGCCATTAGCACATCTAAGCACTGTACTCCCAGCGGGTTCTCGACCTTCGTGAGGTGACAACAGCATTGTGCAGTGGTTCATAAGAAACGAGGATAAAGCAGTCGTCGAACCGTGGGTTGGTTTTGACACCTGGTGTCTCACTGGACATGATCCTGACCCAGTACTAGGCTCTTACCTTCCTCCGACCACAGAATCAGGGCGATTTCAGTTATCGAGGGCCATACATTTCAAAGTGCACGTGCAGTCTGAACTACGATGGTTCTTGGCAATTTTCATAGCTAAAAAGTACTCCCATAAGAGTACCTATAGAGGGAGGGGAACTCTACATTTACATTACTTTAAATTTCGTGGCACGGTAAAAATGGAACACTTACAAGATCACTTTGCTGTCCATCTGTATGTCGGTCCGATTTCTAAAACCCTTTTCTCAGAAACGGTTAGACGTATCTAGTTGAACTTTGTCACATGCTAAGGTCAACGGTCCCTCGGTGATGCAAAAAACAGAAGTTTTTAAGTCAATGCAGTCAAAAGGTGCAACGATTCGTCTCACATATTTTGAGTTTCGCAAACTCACTCATCAAAACCTGTAGAGTACTTCCCGCTGGCATAGAATCGCGGAATTTGGCAAGAAGCAAGGTTTCACTGCAAAAGGAAAGGAAATAATCTGTAAATTGTAATTTTTCTTGATTACATCACACGAAACAAACATCTCTTTTTGTCATTTGTTATCCGACTTCAAACTTGAAATTAAAAGATTCTCTAAAGTCCTGAAATCCCTGAGGCCGATATCTTCCCAGCATCAGTTTTGATAGCAGACAAAAATCATAGATTCTCCATTCACGGAGGGGATGAATGTCTGCATACATAAATTAAGTTTGCATGGAACCTGTGAGTGAGAGTCCTACTCGCATCTGGCCAATTTTTTATTTAAATTTACTTTTTTCCAACAAATAAAACATCACGATCACAGTAACAGGAACAAACACATTTCATAAATTTTGAGCCCTGCAAAACATTTACCCTTCGTCAGTGTGCAGTATGAATTTTTGTAAGAAACCTCTCCAATCTCGAGTGACTCTTTGGGTAATGCCTTACGTACAACGCCTCAAAACGTACGTGGTATAATCCAACTGTTGGATCCGAAAGTATAATTTCAGTCCAGAATTGGAGATATTTCTTTCTCGAATAGCTGGTCGTTTGCAGTTTTAGAGTGTCCAGTTGACAGTAAAGTCTCGGTGAAGACGTGTTTGCTCGCGGGTTGAATAGGTAAGCTATCAAACCTACCTTGACGGCTTAGCTTCTGCCAAAACCTCTCTGCTATTTCTTAACTTCCCTTCGTACCTTGCTTGATTAGCATAAAAAACGGATGCTGCAGTGAAGTGGCATAGCCATAGACTTGAGGATCGCTTTCAGAATAAAACTTCCGCCCAGCGCATTTTCGGAACCTTAGTGGGTCGGGTGATTCGCCTGGGTAGCTCACGCGATAAGAGCACTGCTCGAGAAGTCAGTATTCCGGGTTCGAGACCTCCATTTCGGATCACAGTTCTAATTTATGCGGAAGTTTCAAAACGATATACACCCCACTGCAGTCAAAGTTTGATTCTGGATGTGGATTATTCGTTATGAGAATAGTTAGGCCAAACATCTATAAAATACTACCCATTTGTTACGTCTATTAACAAGAAGAAAATCCATTACGTGGTGTGACCCACCACATTTTGCTGTGAAGGGTGATTAATGGGTTTTACGTTCTGTTACAGTTCTAGTTAACTACTTACTACCATCATACAATACGCGTCGGTACCAAACTGATTCTTGAGCTTGCGAAGCAAGCTAAGGCATTAGTAAATTGATACATAACGAAATCAGCACATGCGAGGAGGAACTAGTGAAGAATGAAAATGGAAAACGGTCTAATTACTTTTATTTTTTACACAAAACGTCTTCAGTGCTGTTGTGTTTTCGTTACTCTGTTGCATATCTTTAGACTTGACCCAGGTGCCGAAGCGTGGAGAAAGTACAGCATTTCAAACATGTATTAGTAGACGGCGCGTGATATTTGTGCGAAGCTGTGCTTCCATCTAGAGTTTCCAAACTCAAAAGATACGTTTTTTGTTAACTGCAGTTCCGTTAGTTAAACACTTAGTGCTGTATTTTTGTTCTATGGCGGCTGAGTGCTTAGCGCGGCTGACTTATAGGGAGCTCCGGATTCGATTCAGAGTACAGCCGGGGACTTTTTCCTGGTGGGAGGACTGGTACAGGGTGTACTCAGCTTCGCGGGGGAGCTAGCCGGCCGATTACTGGGAACCCGGCAACGGCCGGGAGAGCGGTGTGCTGACGCCTCGCCCCTGCAACCGCTTCCAGTCACGCCGTTGCCAGGGGACGAGACGGAGGTCCGTCCGGACTGCGTCGTCTGGGGCCAGAACGCGGAACTCTACCTTATTATCGCAAATGAAACGCAGTGCCTTTGTATTAATAGCAGTTGGAACAAAATTTTCTTCCTGCTATTTTATCGAAAACTGACGTGTTTTGAGACTGTGGCTATGTACAAAATACAAGATGATTCTTGCTAAGAAAAAAACAGCAACTAGCCACTGCTAGTATGTTGTATAGTTACACAAAAGCGCCGCTACCGGTTTGAGTCGACTGGTTCATCTTCACGTGGCTGTTCAGATCTCTGTCACGTTTGCTGCATTTTACACTAGCTGTTGAAGAAAACGGCCAACACCTAATGTAGAAAATAACAGATGTAATATAAATGTGAACAGCCGTTTGAAGATCAACATGTCGGTCCAAACCGGTATCGGTGCTGTTTCCGTAAACGTGAAGCATGTTAACAGTGGCTGGCTGCAGTTTTCTTCTTTCGAGAACTCAACTTGTAAAACCTTTCTTGTTGGCTCATAGAACCAATCGGTCACTTAGAACTTTCTTAATAAATTACTTTCTGACGTGTTTTATTGTTTTGTTTGATGCTGACATCAGGAAGTTTGGGTGTGAGTGGCATAATTCTGTGGTATCAGAATATCCTCTCCATTATTTGGATTCAAATCAGGTATAAAGGTTGAAAGGTGGCTACACTGAGCCACAGCGCCAGAGATTGCGCCAAAGAGTATTATTAAGCCGCCTCCACAGTGTTAGGGGAGAACTCGTAGTAGTCAGTGCGTGGGCAGAACTCGTAGCAGAGAGTGTTTGTTGAGATGTGCTAGTAGACAGTGTTTGCTGAGATGTGATACTGAAAAGTTCTTGTTGAGATGTGATAGTAGCGTGTCGGTGTGGAGAGATTGTAATGTTTAGAGTGCTTTTCATCAATATAAATTAAGGTAACGAACTACTTTTCTTTTGTTTCTCATTATTTCAATGTCCTGAATAATGCGTCATTACAGGTTCAGTCAACAAAGCATCTGGCTTGTGTTCTTGTATTAGAGTGTAATTCTGGGTTTCTTGCGCAATTATAGTATTTCTAATTTTTTTTTATTATCACGTCAGTATAATTGGTATTTAAGAATTCTTGTCTTGTTGAAGAAGAACCGTCCCAGATGTGCGTTGAGTCATACTTCCACATACAGAACAGTTACTCTTGTGCTTGTTGTTGCGTTGGTTTTATAGTTGCTGGGGACTTAATTAATTAATTGTGTTAACGAAAATTTCCTTTCATTCTTTGTTGTTATTCTGTGCAGTCAGATTGCGTACAAATACTAGTCAGGGCCGACCGTTTACGAGACATAGCGTAATCGGACATACAGCTAACTAAAAATATTTGCATTTTTATTTAATTAAGCCCCCATGCAAGGTAGAATGATACGTGGGGGCGGTCGCAGGTTCGAATCCTGCCTCGGGCATGGATGTGTGTGATGTCCTTAGGTTAGTTAGGTTTAGGTAGTTCTAAGTTCTAGGGGACTGATGACCTCAGATGTTAAGTTCCATAGTGCTCAGAGCCATTTGAACCATTTTTTGATACGTGGGGGGGGGGGGGGGGGCTACATGTAGATTAATGTAGTCTGTCGGTAGCTGCGCCACGGGTCCTTTAGCTGAAAATGTTCCTGATAGGATTGTATCTCTTAAAAAAAAAAATAAAAAGAGAAGCCTTGTAGTACTTCTCAAATATTCACACGAAATCACTTCGCATATTTATTTACGGAGTATGATGCCCATCGCTAAAGACCAGGCCTCATAACGGATCAAAAGTGTTTATCAGGCCGCCTCATACTCACATTTAACGGATAACTTTAAATTAATACTGAAACCCCGCAGCAAGTTAAATTCTGACCAAGACTTAACTCCAAGAAAAACGGGAAGTGTAATCACGGAACTTCACGCGTTTCTTTCTTATGTAGACGCGCGCTAGTATATTATGTCATTTTGGTTATTTGAAATTTCTCTAGGTCAAATTCTTACTTTTTAAATAGATGTAATAATGACTGTTAGACTTTATCAAATTACCGATATGAGCAGTAGCAGTTAAAATGTACAGCAAGCAGTTTGGTCACAATGTAATCTGTGATTTTGGGCCGGTTGAAATATTTCATTAAATCTCCTGAATTAATTAGGTTTGAGCTAAAATAAACATGTCTTGGAAATAAGCAAGAATTGGTCTACAGTTCACAGATAATCTACTTTCCTGAGTCATTTTATTGGCTCACGAGATTTTTATGGATGCCTCGTAGATAGAAAACTTTAAAATACGACAATTTCTGAAATAAATTACTTCCAGAAAAACTAATTAATACAAAACGTTCAGTACAGGGAGTTTCATAATCTGAATAAATAGGTTTCACAGGGGAAATTTATCTACATTAGTTTGTACATTCATGTGATGTGTGCTCAGATAATGGATTCTATTATCAAAATTTTTGGGAAGAATAATATCTAGAAAAGGAAAAAAAACCTAGTATAGGTCCTAGATATTGTAATCAGGAGTGTAAAAGACAGTCGGGGGGGGGGGGGGGGGGGTTAAACCTGCTTTGTCACACAATTATGTACAGATGTTGCTTTTTAAAAAAATGTGACAAATCGCAGATTTGGAACCTGGAACGTTTTCAGTTAGCAGTCTTAAAGTGGATAGTGACACAAGGGGTAAATTAAGATTAAGAGGAGAGACATCCATTTGAACCTTTCGTGGGATGCCACTTTTCATTTGTTAACAACTGTGAGCGTTCACTGTTCTACATATGGTAAATGTGAAAGCAACGTAAAGTGTCTGCTTCCTAGTACTGAAGACAGTTAATCGGGTAGAACCAATGCTGTGTTTTAGTTTCGTTCCATACTTTTATGACTTCGTTGGTAGCGACCAAGAGACGTACAGGAACTAACTTTTCACTAACGTAATCAGGTTTTGCACACTACATGAGCCCTTCGCACTCTTATTGTGTTCAAACAATATTCCGAAGTCCTTGGCAAGTTCAGCGTATGTGTTTGTTTTAGAATGGTCAAAGATTTCGTGGCTGTCGACCAGAATTTCTCCGTTTTTTGTCATGTAAATGTGATCGTCATTTTTCGTTCTTATCGATTGATCGTCTTTGGCCTTGTTTGTTCTATTTCTATATCGGCAGTATGTGATTGCCGCAAACTTTGGTACTTGTACTTCACACTATACCGGACCTTTTGAAACGTCCCCTTTGAACAATTTATACAGGACTGTGCTTAACCTGACACACAATACTTTGTTAGCGCAACGCAATCTGACTTTCAAAATTCCCTACAAAAGAATGGCCCTGACTAGCATTAAACTATACCTTTCACAAATCACTTACCTCACAAAAAAAGCTTCGCTGCTCAAGCTACTGCAATACAGCAAGCGCCACTACTGCCAGCTAAATAAAAGATTCAAACTACTAAAGGCACTAACTACTGATAGGGATAGTTAGCAAATGAAAGATATTAATAGAGAACAAACAATGTATTTACCTTAATATCATCACAAGTCATAATATATATATCAGTTCATGACAAATTGCAAACCTCCGCCATCTCTCTCCCCACATCCACCACTACTGGCGGCTCACCTCCAACTGCGCAACGCTACGCGCTGTTCACATCCAGCTGCCGCTGCCCAACACTACAATGGCAGACAACAATGCAAACTAGCCACAGACTGCACACAGCACAGCCAGTGATTTTCATACAGAGGTGGCGTTACCAATAAAAAAACCTAAACAGCCTACTTACACTTTCTACATTATGATTTGTTTCAGGTCTACGGGTGTTTCTGTAGTATCGGCCATCTGTATTGTTTGCAATATTTATTACCTCAGTTACTGATGTCCGGAAAACGCAGGTGTTAGTAATTTATCTTTGCCTTTCTTTTCCCCGTTGACGACCACTGCTGCGTCCATTTCTGCTTAAGTCAACGAAATGGGCATCTTTTCTATTTGGTCATAGGCACATTTTATTTTTGTCTCGATACACTTTGCGTAATAGCTGACCCCACTGGAGATGCACTGGAACGTTCCTTAGTATTTTGAGTTTTTGTTCATTGATTGAGAACACTCTAATTTTAATTTGTGACTTCATGTATGTTCATTCCTACCTAGTCAAGAGAACACGGGAAACGAGTGACGTACGAGCATAGGCACTATCAGTATTATCGTACAAGAACGAAAAGGAGTATCAAGCGAAGCGGCTGTAGAGTAATAGAACTTCGACGCCAGAGCGTTACCCCTCAAACCGACTGAGGAATTCCCTGCGACTGGTCAGGGATTGCATCGCGAATGCAGGGAATGGTCCCACTTAGTCCGAAACTTTTTTCCAGCCTTAACGGGACAATGCTAATCCTGAGTCTGCACGGTCGTTGGGGTAGGGATAATACTAAGTGCAAAGGCTGCTGTACGCCGACACGCTATAATGGATTAGCAAACCGTTTTTGAAAAACGGTTCCCTCGGTTGCTAGTGAGGCGGGTGGCATGAACTTTCGATCAGCGTTAGCTGAGTAATGTCATCTGTTACGGTCGGTTAGCGCTCGATCAGCTTAAATTACTTTTTTTTATTCAAAGGAAAACGAATATTTGCAGCATTCGATTTAATGCTTTCCTAAACGCCAATGGTACTTTCAATATTGCAGTGCTTTACTAGGCGACCCTGTGTTGGAGGCTCTATGCCCTTGCCTTCCTCAGACATACCCACTCACTTCCAGGAGGACCACAGCTTAACGTACACTCCTAAAGACGGCGCAAATAGGCATTTTTCTCATTAATCCTTGCCTTCCATTTTGAATATAGCTGGAAGTGAAAGAAATGGTACACGATAAAAAAATATTTCTAGGACTTCCGAATTGGGTTCGAACCCTGGACGTTTGATTTTCACTTACCACAGAACGTCACTAAAGTTTGTATATTCCTTCGAAATACAGGGGGCGGACAAAAATATGGAAACACCAAAAAACATTATCATGCCTAATACTATGTAGGAAAACTGCTGCAAACAAAACACTCGTCTCGGAATGGCTAAATACAACTCCTGTATTGTCTTCGAGGGAATATGTATCATTCTTCCTTCAAAACACTGGAAAGTTCAGGTAATGAACATGGAGGCAGATAGCGATCACACACCCTTCTCTACAAAGTAGACTACAAATGCTTGATAATACTGAGATCTGGTGACCAGCAGAGATACAATTGATCCTCGAGCTCACAAAGTCAGCCCTGGACGATGCGACTCAGTGAGAATAGAGGCAGTGTCATCTTAGGACACAGTATCATCATCGCAGAACAAACATTGTACCATGCAATGGACGTGATCAGCCAAAATGGTCACACAACGCTTGTCAGTAATGCAGCCTTGCAAAGAACCCATGGGGGCGCATGGGATACCACTATACAGTTGCCCAAATCATTGCTGAATACCCGCCATATTTTGCTCCTGGGACGTAAACTCGGCCAGATTTCGGAAACTGTGTGAACCCAGATTCATCCGACCAAATGACTTTCTTCCATTGCTCCACAGTACCGGTTTTGTAGTTTCGGCACCACGTACACCTATTATGGACATTCGCAGCACTGATATGTGGTTTCGGAATTCCAGCTCACCCTGAATTTCCCTGTTTATGGAGCTCTCTTGGTGTTTTCGTGGTGACGGGGTTCGCGTGTGAGACATTCAGTTGTATAGTGACTTTTGCAGCTGTCATTGTTTCATTTTTCGTCACAATATTCCTCAATGATCATCCGTCACGATGACTCAACACATACTTTCGTCCGTGTTGTGATATGGGGGGGATGACGACTTCCACTTTCCCTGTATGCTTCACCATACGAGCAGCAATAATTTACTCACGTTCAAATTGACTTATCTCCGACATAATGCAGTTGAAACTACACAGAACACTGTTCTGACGACCACTTACAACATTTTATTTAACTGTCCTGATCGTAAAGTTTCTTTTGAACGAGATTACCGGTTTCGGCTAAGAAATAACCCTCTTCAGAATCTATAATAATAATAATAGAAAAAGAAGAAACCGTACCGTCTACTAACTTCAGAGGTTAAAAAATAAAACAAACTGTAACATAAACACGAATATACCCGTCGCTCAGAAGCACTGAAAGAAGTCACAAACATGTAAAAATAACGCGTGTCGAAGTTGCCATGTATGCTTCAGCCACTACATATAAGCTGTAAATGCAACTCTAAAGCTCTAGAGGTCGTTGATGCGTGGTTAACGTACAGATAATTATACAGAGTAACTGAAAGAAGATTAATTTAGAGGTACAGTTAAAAATATTCTCAGGTGTATGGAAGTATGTAAAAATATGTATTAATTTTCTGACACTTTCTATGTGAGCGGAATTTCGCAAATTGTTTCAAAAATAAAATTTGATTACAGAAATCATGCTAAAACTGAATACGTTATGATTATTTTAATGAACAAGAAACCTTGCGATAGAAGCAGTTAAATGAAACATTCATGTAAAGCGTATGATCGCTCTCCAGATGGTCATTTCATGTCAAATTTTACACAATTTCACACACTGTTTTCACATTTTTGTCTAAAACCTGTATGCCCTGAAGTCAGTACTTGCCAGTAAAATGAGGACGATCATGAATAAAACCCAGCATTTGTACAACGATAAATAAAAAGTTTTTGAGAATATTGGCTTGAACCTGTATGAAATTCTGACTACATGTGGGACTAAGTACAGGGAACAGAAGGTAACATAGATCTTGTACAGGCCACAGACTACTGCTATAAGAGTCGAAGGATGTGAAATTCCCTTGATATTGAGAAGGAAGTGAGACAGGATCTTAGCCTGCCCCACAGTGTTGTTCGGTCTGCACACTGAACAAGCAGTAAAGGAAACAAAGGAGAAATTTGGAAAAGAAATTAAAGTTCATAGACTAGAAATGAAAACTTCGAGTTTCACTGAAGACGTAATTCCGTCAGATGGCGATGGACTTGGAAGAGCAGTTGAACAGAAAGGATAGTACCTTGAAAAGACGTAAGAAGATGAATATCAATAAAAGTAAAACGTGGGTAATGGAATGTAGTCGATTTAAATCAGGCAATGCTAAGAGTGTTGGATTAGGAAATGAAACAAAGCAGCAGATAAGTTTAGCTATTTTGACAGCAAAATAACTGATGATGGCCTAAGCAAGCAAGTAAGTATGTTAGTGAGTGTAAAATCTGCCGCATGCCCGTGATCGATTATTGACGTGACTGAGCGTAGAGCACAGCCTTTCTTCTCCGCGGTACTGGGAGGAGGAAGAAAGTGCAGAGTCCATAGCGCCGCCCGTCTCTTGTCCGCCGGAAAGGTCCCCAGTACACCTTCGTTTGAGGGTAGAGTGAACCCGGGACCTTCCTGGAAGGAATGGAACGTGGAAAAATCCCTTCCCCTATCCGGGATTGAACCCGAGACTCGCATGCCGAGTTGACAATCGGGGGCTGTGACTCACGAGAGCGACCGTAAAGACATTTCCCAAATAAGTTCGTTCTCATCAGCCAAAGCGGCCGAATGTCAACTAGGTTTGAGCGAATAGTATGGATGATAAAAATGCAGCTTGAGAATAGCAATAAAATCGTTTCTGAAAGAGCATCTAATATAAATTTAAGTATTACGAAGTCTTTCCTGCAGGTATTTTTGTGGAATACAGCGTTATGTGAAAGTGAAATGTGGACCCTAAGCAGCTCAGACAAGAAGAGAATAAAAACTTGTGAAATGTTGTTCTACGTACGAGCCGGCCGGTGTGGCCGTGCGGTTAAAGGCGCTTCAGTCTGGAACCGCGTGACCGCTACGGTCGCAGGTTCGAATCCTGCCTCGGGCATGGATGTGTGTGATGTCCTTAGGTTAGTTAGGTTTAATTAGTTCTAAGTTCTAGGCGACTGATGACCTCAGAAGTTGAGTCGCATAGTGCTCAGAGCTATTATTCTACGTACGAATGCTGGACACTAGATGAGTGGGTAGAGATACTAATGTGGAAGTATTGAGTCGAATTGGTAAAAGAAAGTCCAATTTGACTCAAAGAAGGGATCGATTGATAGGACACATCCAGGATCAAGGAGGAACCATCAGTTGGTAACTGAGGAACGTGTGGGAGATAAAACTTGCAGAGGGAGACCAAGGTATAAAAATAGTTAGCAGATTGCAGTAATTCTGCAGAGATGAAGAATCTAGCACAAAACAGACTAGTATGGACAGACGCACCAAACAAGTCCTCACAACACGTTCAGTGGCCTGTGGATCTTGATTGTATTCTTGTTCTCCTTTTACAGACTTTGTTCGATGAGACATTAAATTAGTGGTAACAGTTTTACTAATGGACTTCAAACCAACATCTACCTCAGACTTAATTTCTTTGTTTCACCTTATAATAAAAAGGGGCACTCTTCAGAATTTACAGTTAATACGGAAAAAACGTTGGTGGCCTGTTCACGTACTCTGTTTCTAAGTCAACCTTCTGTAAATTTGCCTAAGTTTCTCACAAAGACACGTAGTGGTTTAGATGTAGATATGGACATCAGTGATTCTGCTCAGCAATCATCGTAGGAATTAATTATCTGAGTGCATGTACTGAACATGCCGATTTAATGATAACTGTTGGAAAACAATGATTGTAGTATTCTAATTGTGTGCTTGTCGTACGAGAAATAGGATTGTACTGACTTAACTCCTCTTTCTTACACTACAGTGCAGCTCGCAGCAATTTTTTCAGATGCAAGTAAGTAATTTACGAAAATGAGAAGTTACATATAATTCGGAACTGCTTAATTCCGGAGGATTTGCCAACTCAACGCACTGCTGAAATTATCTGTGCGCGAGATGGAGAACAATCCACAAACCATAATCCTCATCTCCGTAACTAGAATGCAGTTTCGTCTCTGGGACTCAGAACGGCTTTTGAAAATTTTTACGTTAAGCACTCGACGAAAATGGTCTTTATGTTCAGTGTATTACGCAAATATTTGTAAGGTATTACGTTCAGTTCCCAGTATTGTAGTTACTGATTTCCTTTGTCAGGCATTAAAACTAAGGCGGAAATAAATAAGCTATTCTTCCATCCCAATTTGTTTTTCTGCCTGAAGAAACAGGTGTCGATTTTTTGGGAAGTTGTATTCAAAGAGTAACTGAGAATGAATCTCGGTATGTTCGCGATCGGAGGGAAACCGTTCGCCACCGACAACAGTCTTCGTCTTTGCCTGTAGTTGGCGACCAGGCAGGGTGCCTCTCACCCGTGGTTTACCAGGAAGGGTAATCCCTGAATTTACCAGTCACTACCTTCTTTTTCATCATCTGTTTGCGTCACCTCCGCAGTTTGCATGTGTTACGGCAACCGACTGCCGTTTTCCTGGTGGGATGCGCGTTTCGCAACTGGCCTCCCCAGAAATGCCAACTTCCGATCTGAACCATGAGATCACACGCTACCTGTGGGGGGAGTTTCCTAGTGGTTGAAGTAGCTTAGCTGTGGGAAGTCAGTGTAATGATGCCATGAAGTGGAGTGGCTCTTGGTAAGAACACCCGATGTGAACGGGTAATGTCGAATATCGACTCCGTGAGGCGATCCGTAACAGGTAGGCCTTGTATTGGCATTGTTTGGGCGTACACATAGTTCTGGCAGCAGCTGGTTCAGATTAAGTAAATAGGTTGTTCCCATGGTGATGGAAAAAGCTGATGGGACGATGGAGAAGAGTAAATCTGTCAGTTAGAATTACGGATCCCTTGTTCCAAAACGGCTGGCAAGGGAAACTTAAATCCGACCGGTCATTTCTGCCACTACGTTCGGGTCACACCTATTTTTTCTTTTTTTTTCCGCTAGTCTCCCGCCAAGTACTTGTATCGCTATAACGAGTCATGTTTCCTACGAAAGGAATATTAGTTGTATTAACAATGATAATCATTGTGGTAAATACAACCGAGATCCAATAAAGAGTCGTTATGAAATGAATATTTATTCGTAGACACATTCATACGCCTTTTGCAGGAATAGTGTACGTTATTCAAAGCAAGCAAGTAGCCTGGTGTAACCTCACTGCGAAACGCAACAGTGTTATTGTTCTGCTTACGTGAGAAGACACTGAAGCAGAAAATTCTGCCAAGCGTGAGAACGAGCAATGAATCATCTGACAAGCTACAGACGGAAGACGTGCATCGTGAAATTCAATGTTTTGGTTCGTTTACGACCAAAGGGAAGTTAATTTTGTACGTAATTTTACTTCTTATAATTTTAGGTAAGACTCTTTTTACTCAGGTTACTGCAATGTTTTTTTCCGAATACTCATGTCATCCCTCGTTCCTCCCCTCCCTGCCTTCTTTTGCGTCTCCCAATCCCTTCGCTCCACTTTCTCCCCCTTCCCACCTTTTCCCCCTCTCCCCCCCCCCACCTCTTCCTCCTCCGCCCACCTCCTCCTCTCCTTTCATCAGTGATATATTTAAAACACTGACCACAGTTGGGTACCACAGTATTCTGATGTCTAGTTCCGACAGAAACACAATAGGTTGCTTAGGGATCTACATAGGTAAATCCAACACGTACAATACCTATCTACTTTTTGTAATACACGCATATAATTTTGCATTGTTTTTACATCTGAAGATGATCCAGGGAGATTGAAACTAGTCTCATTGAAGAAAAAAAAAAAAGCCAGTTGCGACTAGGACAAGCGCACTGAGTGTTCCGTACAAAATTAATTATGTGTGCAGACAGTTCATCCATTCCGGGAATAGAGGATTTCTGCGATTTTTGCCCGTTTTCGACATTTACAATGGCAAGATATCGGTCCCAGGGATTCAAAGACTTTCGAGAATGTTTTAATTTAAACTTCGAAGTCGGATAACAAAAGACAAATTTTTTCATGTGATATAATCACAAATTAATAATTTTTATGATTTTTTTTTTCCCTGTACTTTTACTGTGAAACTTCGTTCTTGCCAAATTTCATGATTCTACGTAAAGAGAAAGGACCCTGTTGCTTTAATTAAAATGAGACATAAATGGCTGTAAATTATATTTTGATTGCATTTACTTTATATTCAAATTTAACAATTGTTACCATTGTTAATTTATTACAAAATGTAACTTACAATTATAAACAATTTCATCTAAATTAACTGTTGCATTTGTACAGGTTATAACATATAATGTAAAATAACATATTACATTAATCATCATCTTCGGTTTTATGTGTGAGCGTCAATTCTCAATCTGATTTCAACAATTATTTCGATTTTACTTTAATTTCGTAATTAGTGACTGTATGGATTTTATTGCCAACATTTGTTCGAAGTATACACATCATGCTTCGCCAAATTACATAAATTACATACACACGTTTTCTTAGATACCGGAATTTTGTAAATTAGGGTGATGTAACTAACAAGAGGTAATTATCTGCGTAGTTTACAAGCACCATTAGTTACAATGAATTACATGAAAAGGAATAACGAATAAAATTATATCACTGGATAATAATTATTTTCTTTTGAATCGGAATGATGCTTTTTGTGTTACCTAATTTACCAATTGCAATTATGGTAGTTAGAGGCGTTAGTTATTTATGCCAACATTTCCACAGCCTCTTAATATTTGTTGCTAAACGTTTATTACTTCAATTTCACGATTTGCTATTCAGTTTGGAATATATATATATATATATATATATATATATATATATATATATATATATATATATATATATATATAATGACAAGTCTATTAATAATAACGAGAATTTACGTCATTCCAGAATATTCTATATGTGTTTACAAAGAAGAATAGGGTTTTTGGGCAAACTGAACCGAACGATACCTATAAAAATACACATAAAAGGCCCTAGGAAGCACTGAATCGAACGATAAATACACGGATGCATATAAAAAAAAAGATGGTATCAGACACTTCATAATGATCTTGGGGAGGCTGTAACATTATAGCGTCTTGGGTACGGAACCATTAAAAACTACACCACAGACTGAAAAAAAGATATACAAATTTGTTTAAATACAATCCGAGTCGGTGAACTCTCCCGTGACGAATATTTCGGCTGTAGCGTAAATAAAGTTATTTAAGAAGAATCTTGTTGAATGTTGTTAGACTTTAGAGATGGCACATGACAATCCATAAATTCATTGGTGGTTCAATAAAAAAAAAGCGTATCATTCGATATCTGTAGAGCTTCTAGAACTCTTAACACTTCTTCTCGCATTCCAAAGGGCTAAAAATGGGAAACAAGATTGTTTTGCGTTCCATACTTTGAGTTTCGATGATACACAGTTCATAAGTAGTGCTGAGACACCATCATATCATACATAGCATAGAAAAACGTTTACGTGATGACAGAAGCATAATTGTTTCAACGGTTGCTGCACCAAAATACAGTGTAATATCGGAGGCTACAGATGAACCTAATGTCATAATGGGAGATCAACTGAGAGCCACCTCACTAGCAGCGTAAAATGGGTGTTTCACGTAGGACGCAAGCGCCGTGTCCGACTTTGCACAGGGACCAATAGCGTAGAGGCGCACTCTGTTCGCCACATACGCTCCAGCTTTGTCGGACTATGGCGTGTGGTGTATGGAGCTTAGGCGAAGGAGCGGCCTTGGAAAGAAACCCAAACAATTCTTTGCCCCACTTAGCACTTCACACTGGTATCTCAGTAGCGCGTGCGGACAGACCAGTACACCAACTCACACTGAAACCTTACAAAGTGACTGTACCGGGTTGACTGACTAGTTCACACACTGCTACTCATCATCAGTACTGCAACTGGCTATTGCACCTATTTTGTCTTCAAGCTTTCTGTGTGAGAAAATACTCTTAAATCAAATGGAACTATATGCTTCCAGAGACCTTTTTAAGTCTCACGCATCTACGACGTATACAGGGTGTTACAAAAAGGTGCGGCCAAACTTTCAGGAAACATTCCTCACACACAAATAAAGAAAAGATGTTATGTGGACATGTGTCCGGAAACGCTTAATTTCCATGTTAGAGCTCACTGTATGGAGAGTGCTACGGGAGAACCAGTTGTTTCCGTACCATGTACAGCGTGTGCAGGCACTATCGGCAGCTGATTGGCCTCCACGGGTACATTTCTGCGAATGGTTCATCCAACAATGTGTCAATCCTCATTTCAGTGCAAATGTTCTCTTTACGGATGACGCTTCATTCCAGCGTGATCAAATTGTAAATTTTCACAATCAACATGTGTGGGCTGACGAGAATCCGCACGCAATTGTGCAATCACATCATCAACACAGATTTCCTGTGAACGTTTGGGCAGGCATTGTTGGTGATGTCTTGATTGGGCCCCATATTCTTCCACCTATGCTCAATGGAGCACGTTATCATGATTTCATACGGGATACTCTACCTGTGCTGATAGAACATGTGCCTTTACAAGTACGACACAACATGTGGTTCATGCACGATGGAGCTCCTGCACATTTCAGTCGAAGTGTTCGTACGCTTCTCAGCAACAGATTTGGTGACCGATGGATTGGTAGAGGCGGACCAATTCCATGGCCTCCACGCTCTCCTGACCTCAACCCTCCTGACTTTCATTTATGGGGGCATTTGAAAGCTCTTGTCTACGCAACCCTGGTACCAAATGTAGAGACTCTTCGTGCTCGTATTGTGGACGGCTGTGGTACAATACGCCATTCTCCAGGGCTGCATCAGCGCATCCGGGATTCGATGCGACGGAGGGTGGATGCATGTATCCTCGCTAACGGAGGACATTTTGAACATTTCCTGTAACAAAGTGTTTGAAGTCACGCTGGTACGTTCTGTTGCTGTGTGTTTCCATTCCATGATTAATGTGATTTGAAGAGAAGTAATAAAATGAACTCTAACATGGAAAGTAAGCGTTTCCGGACACATGTCCACATAACATATTTTCTTTCTTTGTGTATGAGGAATGTTTCCTGAAAGTTTGACCGTAGCCTTCTGTAACACCCTGTATAGGCAGACTGAAGCTGAGGTGCTATTCCAGTACAGTTGGAGAGGCTCTGCAATCTTGTTACAGTTCACAGGGAGTACCAAGTGGGGTGAGGCGTGACTGAGAATTTGGACTGAGGAAGGAGGCGTACTAGGGTAGTCCGTGTAGTTGTGCAAAGCCACTGTGTGGGGCTTACTGGCTCCATGCCAGGGCGGTTTTCGCCAGGGTCGCTTTACCACTGATAATCTTGTACCCCTCGAGTATGCCATCCGAACAGCCTGTTCCAGGCGCCAATACCTGGCTGCCGTCTTTTTTGATTAATGGAAAGCTTATGACACAACGTGGCGACATCATATCCTTGCCACTTTATGTGACTGGTGTCTCCGGGGCACGCTCCCGGTTTTTACCCAGAACCTCCTGTCGCTCCTTACTTCCCGTGTCCAAGTTGGTGCGCCCCCCTCCCTCCCCCCCCCTCCCCCATAGTTCCTCCCGTATCCAGGAGATTGGAGTCTCGCAGGGCTCCGTGTTGAGTGTATGTATTATCAGTAGCCATTAATGGTTTAGCAGCAGCTGTAGTGTCGTCGGTCTCCCCTTCTCTGTATGCAGACGACTTCTGCACATCGTACTGCTCCTCCAGTACTGGTGTTGCTCAGCGGCGCCTACAGAGAGCCAGCCACAAGGCGCAGTCATGGGCTCTGGTCCACGGCTTCCAGTTTTCAGCCGCGAAGTCGTGTGTCATGCACTTCTGTCGGCGTCGCACCGTTCATCCGGAACCAGAATTTTACCTTAATGGCGGTCCACTCACGGTAGTGGACTTACCGATTCTTACGACTCGTTTTCGACACCCGATTGACTTGTGTACCTTACCTTCGTCAGCTTAAAGCGGAAGAGCTGGCAGCACCTCGGTGCACTCCGCTGCCTGAGCAATACAAACTAGAGTGCAGGGGGAACCCTTGGTCAATCCTGCCTTGACTATGGGAGTCTGGTTTATGGTTCGGCGGCGCCCTCAGCATTGCGTTTACTCGACACACTGCACCACTGCGGAGTTAGACTAGCGACGGGAGCTATCGGGACGAGTCCGGTGACCAGCGTACTGGTGGAGGCTGGAGTCCCTCCATTGTAGATCAGATGTGCACACTTGCTGGCCAGTTATGCTGCACACACTCGTAGTTCTCCTGAGCATCCCAATTACCGCCTCCTTTTCCCAACCACGGCGGTTCACCTCCCGCATCGGCGGACCAGGTCAGGGCTTACGATTGCATTAGCGTCCGATCCCTTCTGTCTGAACTGGAGTCCTTCCCTTTACCACTTCTACTCGAGGTCCATTGACGTACACTCCCATGGTGTAAACCTAGGCCGAAGCTTCGTCTGGACCGTTCGTATGACCCTACGGACTCAGTTAACCCCGCGGTTCTCTGCTGTCACTTCCTCTCGATTCTTAACATGTCCAGGGGTTCTGAAGTGGTTTACATCGACGGCTCGATGGCTGATGTTTACGTTGGCTTCGCGTATTCTCACAGAGGACTGATGGACAGCACTCCTTGCCAGATGGCTGCAGTGTTTTCAGTGCAGAGCTGGCGGCCACATCTCGTGCTCTTGAGCACATCCGCTTATGCCCTGGCGAGTCATTTCTTCTCAGTACTGACTCCTTGAACAGCTTACAAACTATCGACCAGTGGTACTCTCGCCATCCTTTGGTAGCGACCATACGGGAGTCCATCTACGCCCTAGAACGGTCCAGTCGTTCAGTGGTGTTCGTCTGGTCCCCGGATCACGTCGTAATCCCAGGCAACGAACTTGCTGACAGGCTGGCCAAACAGGCTACACGGAAACCGCTTCTGGAGATCGGCATCCCTGTAACTGACCTGCGTTCATTGTTACGACGCAAGGTTTGTCGGCTTTGGGAGACGGAATGGCATAATCTCAGTACACACAACAAACTGCGTGCCATTAAGGAGACTACGAATGTGTGGAAGTCCTCTATGCAGGCCTCTCGCAGGGACTCTGTGGTTCTCTGAAGCGGAAACACGAAGAAACAACCATAGCTAAATGAAAACCCGGCGCCCTCAAGGACTGACGGACAGAGACCGTCGAGCATGGCTGAGGGTGGTTGCAAATCGGCGTGAGGAATAAGATGATCCGTTCGCAGCTGCTACCAGCAGTCCAGCTAGCACAGCGCGTAGCGAGTTAAAAAGCGTGGGTTACAGTGGTCGAGCACACCACGTAAGCCACACAGTTCTCTAGCCGAAGCTACGCGACGCTTGAGGTTATGTAAAGAGCGACGCCATTAGATAGCAGATGACTGAATACGAGCGATTTCGAGTGATGAAACACGGTGTACCATGTGGCAATTCAATGAAAGTATTTCTGTTTGGGGAATGCATGGAGAACGTGACCTTCCATCACGTCTAGTGTCAACGGGGAAGTACGGATGAGGTTTTGTTACGGTTCTGGGGTGTTTTCGTGGTTAGTGTGTGGTCCCATTATTACGTTTAAGAAAGAGTACAAACACGTGTTGCAGCGTTGTCTGCCACGTACAACAGAGGAACGGACAGGTGACGATGACTGATTATGTCAGCATGACAATGTACCCTGTCATACAGCAGCATCTGCAACGCTATGGTTTGTTGATAGTAATATTCCTGAAACTGACTGGCCTGCCCAGAGTCCCTATCTGAACCCATCAGATCAGTCAAAACGTAGAATTCGCCCCAGCACCCAACACCACAACCCTCTCTGGCTTAGGCTGTTCAGAAAGAATGGATTGCCATTCCTTCATACATTGACACCACATTGAAAGTGTCCTTAGCAGATATTAAACGGTCATAAAGGCGAATGTCGGATGCACCCCATATCGATGTCTAGATGTCCGGATAGTTTTGATTACATAGTGTAGTGTAGTCAGTATGTCTGACAGGTCCTTCTCTCTCTGCATTTGTGTAAATCTTCGGAACCAAGTACCTATAAGATGGGAAATTTAGATGTCCCATCCGAACAGAGGCTCGGACTAGGTCAGAGAGATGGGCTAGAGGTCAAATGATATCAGACAATCCGACGTAAACACTGCTCACAATGACTACCCTATTGCAAAACCTACCTAGCAAACATGTTTTCAAACGGTTATAGCTCGGAAACGGTACGTTTCCGCACCTGTGTTCCTATTCGAAGTATTATACAGGGTGGTCCATTGATAGTGACCGGGTCAAATATAGCGAAAAAGTGGTCCAACTAAAACATTCACATTTCTTTACGTACTACACGAATATGTAATAAAAATGGGGGTTCCTATTAAAAAAAAAAACCGCAGTTGATATCCGTTTGACCTATGGCAGCGCCATCTAGCATGCCAACCATAGCGCCATCTCGTTTACACTTTCAAGCTAGACGAGTTTCGTTCTTTGTAGTTTTTTCGTTTGATGCTTATTTCGTGAGATATTTGGCGCGGTCACGATCAATGGACCACCCTGTATATTCACTCCCCTCTCCTTGAATGTTGTTGCGGTGGAGGGAGGATACCGGGAAGACCGAAGTAGTAAAAAAGAGAGGGCGTCGTTTTTCTGTTCTCAGAGTGGGCGGCAAAACGCGTAGCAACGGCCCCCGCAGCCAGTCCTTGCACGCCGAAGTTGCATTGTCGTACAATATCTCCTAACGTTGCTGCTCGTAACTCCTCAGGTCGCCGTATGAATGCTGGGGTAAGTTGTTTACGTTCGGGACGGTAAATATAAAGCCGAGCGGCTTGCCTTGAATATCCAGAAGCTGCTGCTAAAAGAGCTCAAGGCTCCAGTGACCCTGTTCCGAAAAGTAATCTGCACAATAAATTCATCTTCGTTTGAAATACCGGACACACAAAACCACTGCGGTCTGAGCGCTCTGTATGTATACCGAACACGAAGACCTCGCGCTTTGGTCTCCCTGTTGGCTCAGTCTTTCGTAGTGTAACTGTAACAGACGAATTGACAAACAAGCAAGCAAGCCTCGTGCATGAATGACGTTAGCTGAGAACGCGGCTGCTTTGTCCTTCAACACGACGTGACTAACCGAGGTTGCACGTGACGTTCTGTAGCGTGCATGGAGGAAAACAGCATACCTGCCAGCGAAGGTGCGCCATTAATAAGCGTTAGTTTCTTACAGAGCACCTGTAGCCCTTACGTAGATGCAAGTAAAGCAGTTAATACCCGCGAATACTATACAGTTACACGTATTGTTAAAGTAAATATGATTCCCTTTTTCTTACACAGCTTTCAAGTCGCCGCCTCATATGATCACAAACTCTTGTTAACACCGGCACAATCTGAAAACGGTATATACGGAGTCGCTGATGTAAAAGACAGCTGTGAAGCGGCCCCTATTCTGTCAGTAATATTGTCTAATATTTCCTGATGTGCAATAATATTGATCGTCAGGGTTGAGACGGAGAGTTTGCTCAGTAATATCGAGAACATGAAAAAATTTGAAAAATAATGCATTGCCTGGAAATACTGTGCTGTCTGTGGGCCGCATTAAGAACATGCTTGACAGTCTTTCACGTGATACAGACTATAAAACAAAAAACGCAGATAAAACACCTTCCGCACCATCCAGAATTTATTGCCGTTTAATGTCCGTTGTAACTTGTATTTCTAATTCTGAATCTGTAGGCTTAATTACAGAAAGTATATTTAATATGTAAGGGATTTAATATAGTATTTATTTCTGAATGTATATAATTGATTGCAGTTATAATGGAAATATTGTAAATTGCTGGTTAATAGCCAAGGGAACTTTATTTTAATGTATCGATAGCAACGACGAGATGGCAGTAGCTGTGCCGTTGTTCCTATTTCCATATGGACCGTCTGTCGCGCTGGGACAAGAGAGGAAGCAGAGCAGCTTGAGTCATGAGAGTGTGGAAGCGTTCGTTGGGCGCTGTTGCAGACGCGGTGTGCAGCTATGATCGCGCCAGTGTAGGAACGCCTACTTCGTTAACCCGCTGAGTATTGAAAGCACAGTACGCGTTAACAGGCGGAGGAAGCTGCAGTTCTAACTATTGCCTGTCACATAATTATTTGTTGGTCTGGAGACGATACGTGGTTCGCAACAACAACAACAACAACCACCAACAACAACGGCAGCTCAGCATTGTCGTCGGTTATAATCTTCGTCCTTCCCCATGAACCATGGACCTTGCCGTTGGTGGGGAGCCTTGCGTGCCTCAGCGATACAGATGGCCGTACCGTAGGTGCAACCTCAACGGAGGGGTATCTGTTGAGAGGCCAAACAAACATGTGGTTCCTGAAGAGGGGCAGCAGCCTTTTCAGTAGTTGCAGGGGCAACGGTCTGGATGATGGACTGATCTGTCCTTGCTGTGCTGGTACTGCGAGCGGCTGAAAGCAAGGGGAAACTATGGCCGTAATTTTTCCCGAGAGCATGCAGCTTTGCTGTATGGATAAATGATGATGGC
Organism: Schistocerca serialis cubense; assembly: GCF_023864345.2. Lineage (NCBI taxonomy): Eukaryota > Metazoa > Arthropoda > Insecta > Orthoptera > Acrididae > Schistocerca > Schistocerca serialis. The sequence goes on along the minus strand of NC_064641.1, from coordinate 287,540,211 downwards.
GTCCTCTTGGGTAAAATATTCCGGAGGTAAAATAGTCCCCCATTCGGATCTCCGGGCGGGGACTACTCAAGAGGACGTCGTTATCAGGAAAAAGAAAACTGGCGTTCTACGGATAGGAGCGTGGAACGTCAGATCCCTTAACCGGGTAGATAGATTAGAAAATTTAAAAAGGGAAATGGATATGTTAAAGTTAGATATAGTGGGAATTAGTGAAGTTTGGTGGCAGGAGGAACAGACTTTTGGTCAGATGAATACAGGGTTATAAATACAAAATCAAATAGGGGTAATGCAGGAGTAGGATTAATAATGAATAAAAAAATAGGTTTGCGGGTAAGCTACTACAAACAGCATAGTGAACGCATTATTGTGGCCAAGATAGACACGAAGCCCACGCCTACTACAGTAATAGAAGTTTATATGCCAACTAGCTCTGAAGATGATGAAGAAATTGAAGAAATGTATGATGAGATAAAGAAATTATTCAGGTAGTGAAGGGAGACAAAAATTTAATAGTCATGGGTGACTGGAATTCGTCAGTAGGAAAAGGGAGAGAAGGAAACATTGTAGGTGAATGTGGATTGGGGCTAAGAAATGAAACAGGAAGTCGCCTGGTAGAGTTTTGCACAGAGCATAACTTAATCATAGCTAACACTTGGTTCAAGAATCATGATAGAATGTTATATACATGGAAGAATCCTGGAGATACTAGAAGGTATCAGACAGATTATATAATGGTAAGACAGAGATTTAGGAACCAGGTTTTAAATTGTAAGACATTTCCAGGGGCAGATGCGGACTCTGACCACAATCTACCGGTTATGAACTGTAGATTAAAACTGAAGAAACTGCAAAAAGGTGGGAATTTAAGGAGATGGGACCTGGATAAACTAAAAGAACCAGAGGTTGTACAGAGATTCTGGGAGAGCATAAGGGAGCAATTGACAGGAATGGGGGAAATAAATACAGTAGAAGAAGAATGGGTAGCTTTGAGGGATGAAGTAGTGAAGGCAGCAGAGGATCAAGTAGGTAAAAAGACGAGGGCTAGTAGAACTCCATGGGTAACAGAAGAAATATTGAATTTAAATGATGAAAGGAGAAAATATAAAAATGCAGTAAATGAAGCAGGCAAAAGGAATACAAACGTCTCAAAAATGAGGTCGACAGGAAGTGCAAAATGGCTAAGCAGGGATGGCTAGAGGACAAATGTAAGGATGTAGAGGCCTATATCACTAGGGGTAAGATAGATACTGCCTACAGGAAAATTAAAGAGACCTTTGGAGATAAGAGAACGACTTGTATGAATATCATGAGCTCAGATGGAAACCCAGTTCTAAGCAAAGAAGAGAAAGCAGAAAGGTGGAAGGAGTATATAGAGGGTTTATACAAGGGCGATGTACTTGAGGACAATATTATGGAAATGGAAGAGGATGTAGATGAAGATGAAATGGGAGATACGATACTGCGTGAAGAGTTTGACAGAGCACTGAAAGACCTGAGTCGAAGCAAGGACCCCGGAGTAGACAACATTCCATTAGAACAACTGACAGCCTTGGGAGAGCCAGTCCTGGTGAGCAAGATCTATGAGACAGGCGAAATACCCTCATACTTCAAGAAGAATATAATAATTCCAATCCCAAAGAAAGCAGGTGTTGACAGATGTGAAAATTACCGAACTATCAGTTTAATAAGTCACAGCTGCAAAATACTAACGCCAATTCTTTACAGACGAATGGAAAAACTAGTAGAAGCCGACCTCGGGGAAGATTAGTTTGGATTCCGCAGAAATGTTGGAACACGTGAGGCAATACTGCCTCTACGACTTACCTTAGAAGAAAGATTAAGGAAAGGCAAACCTGCGTTTCTAGCATTTGTAGACTTAGAGAAAGCTTTTGACAATGTTGACTGGAATACTCTCTTTCAAATTCTAAAGGTGTCAGTGGTAAAATGCAGGGAGCGAAAGGCTATTTACAATTTGTACAGAAACCAGATGGCAGTTACAAGAATCGAGGGGCGTGAAAGGGAGGCAGTGGTTGGGAAGGGAGTGAGACAGAGTTGTAGCCTCTCCCCGATTTTATTCAATCTGTATATTGAGCAAGCAGTAAAGGAAACAAAAGAAAAATTCGGAGTAGGTATTAAAATCCATGGAGAAGAAATAAAAACTTTGAGGTTCGCCGATGACATTGTAATTCTATCAGAGACAGCAAAGGACTTGGAAGAGCAGTTGAACGGAATGGACAGTGTCTTGAAAGGAGGGTATAAGATGAACATGAACAAAAGCAAAACGAGGATAATGGAATGTAGTCGAATTAAGTCGGGTGATGTTAAGGGTATTAGATTAGGAAATGAGACACTTAAAGTAGTAAAGGAGTTTTGCTATTTGGGTAGCAAAATAACTGACGATGGTCGAAGTAGAGAGGATATAAAATGTTGACTGGCAATGCCAAGGAAAGCGTTTCTGAACAAGAGAAATTTGTTAACATCGAGTGTGGATTTAAGTGTCAGGAAGTCGTTTCTAAAAGTATTTGTATGGAGTGTAGCCATGTATGGAAGAGAAACATGGACGATAAATGGTTTGGACAAGAAGAGAATAGAATCTTTCGAAATGTAGTGCTACAGAAGAATGCTGAAGATTAGATGGGTAGACCACATAATGAATGATGAAGTATTGAATAGAATTGGGGAGAAGAGGAGTATGTGGCACAACTTCACAAAAAGAAGGGACCGGTTAGTAGGACATGTTCTGAGGCATCAAGGGATCACAAATTTAGCATTGGAGGGCAGCGTGAAGGGTAAAAATCGTAGAGGGAGACCAAGAGATGAATACACTAACCAGATACAGAAGGATGTGGGTTGCAGTAAATACTGGGAGATGAAGAAGCTTGCACAGGATAGGGTAGCATGGAGAACTGCATCAAACCAGTCTCAGGACTGAAGACCACAACAATAACAACAACATAATCTTCGTCGTCCGCACTGCTACAACGTCGTAAGACTGTTAGTACAGGCATTACCCAGTGGCATTTTTTCACGAAGTTTAACTTCCTTGAATAATAACCTACAATAGTCAAAACTTATACGGCACCTGTGTTGTCAGGCCGGCCGGGGTGGCCGAGCGGTTCTAGGCGCTACAGTCTGGAACCGCGCGATCGCTGCGTTCGCAGGTTCGTATCCTGCCTCGGGCATGGATGTGTGTGATGATGTCCTTCGGTTAGTTAGGTTTAAGTAGTTCAAGTTTTAGGGGACTGGTGACCTCAGAAGTTAAGTCTCATAGTGCTCAGAGCCATTTGAACCATTTTTGAACCTGTGTTGTCACTGTCTTCAGACATTATTACCAAACCTTTCCTTTCCGTGCTATCACAGAGTCCCATAAAAATATGAAAATTGAGTAACTATTTTCTGCCAGTTTTGTTTGTTTGTTAGTGACCAGTTTGTCTAAATTTTGCTGCCTCAGTAACTGTTCATTCTTCCATTGGACAAAAGAGGCTTAATTAATTTGCAATTTTGAATATTAACTTCATTCACTTAAAGTAACGTAAAATTTCCCTCGAAAAACTAAAAACTAAAGATACAGCAAAAATTTCATTTATTCCGTATTTAGCTTAGCGAGTGGCTTCTACTTTTAACGTAACAATAAGGTACGTCCAAAGACAGATCAGTTGCTCATATGCTTAAAGTAAATTCATTTCAGTCTCTCATTAATTAAAAGTAAGTTGCTTGCCATTTTCCAAATTTTGCCTTACGTTATGCGAAGGTTACTGAAAGTAATCTTTTTCCGAAACATTTTGTTAGTCAGTCATTTATTTAACTAGGAACTTCATTTAACTTTACCTTCAAAATTTAGTATTTCAGGTTAAGTAACTGCAAACCCAGTGCTTTCAGGTTCATTTATTTTCTCGTGAACTGTTGTGTTCTGGAAAACGGTGACAACCCTCTGTTGCATGCCAGTCTTAATTTGCTTAAATTTCTTTGTCATTACCGTTCTTAAGATTCAGGTTTTTCATTGCCCTAATGGGCTGGCGACCGTTTAATTTTCTTTCTTTTCTAACCAGTTTTTTTGTAATGTCAGTATTTTTGTATTAAAATGTTACATGGTATTCTTACCCTCCCTGTGTGCTTCGTGAGCGATTGCACTAAATTCCAACCATTTCAAAATTATCCGTATTTAGAAAAGATGGTTCCTTCAGAAGGGTCTTTCGTACACTTTCCTCCTACTAACCGGTATCATTTTCCTTCAGTAACGACAGCGTTACTCACTGTAAAGTTTCATTAGGCACAAGCGATCACTGTCAATTGTATCGCAATCCAGTGGGACGGTTAGGAATGGGGAGGTTACAAGACGAAGGTGGTTAGGTTTGTTGTCGTGTGGAAAATGAGTTCCAAACAAGACGACAGAGCACTATTATTTCAGTGAATGGGAGTGTATAAATCATTATCGGCATTGTGGGATCTTAGGGCAGACAACAGAAGTGTTGACAATGACTAATCGTATGGTTCGTTGCTTAGAAAATGTACGGAACGACTACATGGGAAGATGTTTTTAAAAAAAAAATTAATGCAAAATTATGATTAAAACGTATATGTAGATATTTACCTCTTTTTGTACATACTACCCGAATATAATTCTTCAGTGGACATATTATTGCAGTACGCGTTTTCATAACTGTATCTCAGATAGTTTTAAGGTGAAACTGCACTTGCGAATTCCAGGTATTCGAAGGAATTGCCAGTAACAAGGTATCGTAGTATAACAGATAAGCGCTGGCTTGGTGGAAATGTCTCTCATTGTATTACTTTCTTGTTTGATGATAGGGATATGGGCATCCACAGAAATTTACGCTACAGTTGGGGGATGAGAGAGGAGGGGGTGGAGGGAGACGAAGCAGCAAGTGCTCGCTGTGGTGAGGGGGGGGGGGGGGGGGGTGAGGACGTCAGTGTATGGGGAGAACCATATCCAGTACGTATTAAATGTTGGGCCATCAACATACTAAAAGTTATAATAATCCTTTTTTTGTCCAATCTCAATTCTCGCAACAAGTTTTTGTGAGCGGTGTTTACCGCTATTTGAACCAATTCTTCATCCATCTTTCTTCCCTGATATCAACGAAGTAGAGTACTTATCTCTCTTATTCAGCGGTCTAGGGAGAACATCAGTTGAAATTTCTGGGCTGAGAGGCCGCGGTCGATGTGTAAAGCTGCTTCCGAACGTTTCGTCTCCAACTGCGGGAGACATCTATCGAGGTAAAACTGCTGCTGAAAATAAGACGTGAGGGGCTCTCGCGTTTATAGAGCGCATAGACACCCAGTTCCTCTTCACCGTGAAAGGCTTCGTAGTGTGGACTCAGAGTGAAGAGCAGCTGGATATCTTCGTAGTACGTATTAATCCAAATATACAGTTTACGATGGAGAAAGAGTTTTTTGGATGTTTCTGTAACTAAACGGATGGACGGGACTCTGGGCTATAAGGTATACAAAAGGACACAAGCAATCAAACCATCATCCTAGACAACAAAGGTTTCATTAAAATCTTGGTGGACAGAGCCAACAATATCTGCGAGCCGTTTATTTGCAGGATGAATTAAATTACTTTCGTTTGGCCTACAAGAAAAATGGATATGCTGGTAAGGAGATTGACCGAAGACTGCAAGAAAGAAGGGAAGAAGCCGGAGGTACTGAGCAACAACGGTCGCCATCTGGACCGCATCTGGTAAGTTTTGGCGAAGTATGGGATCGACACCGAGTAGATGAATTACTATTTAAGAACGATAAAAGATACACGGCACTCCCTAGCAACAACCGTAGTGTATAAAATTCCGTGCAATTGCGGACAAGCGTATATAGGAACTACGAAAAGAAGTATAAACGACCGCTTAGCCGAACACAGACGGAACTGCCGTCTGGGACTTAGCGAAAAATCTGCCATAGCAGAACTTGTTTTTTTAGATGGGAACCACAAAATATTCAGTGAGACAAGCGTTTTAACAAGGAAATCACATTATCATGCACGCACGTATAGAGGAACAATAGCAATTCATCAACACCATCATAATTTTAATAGAGGAGAAGGTGGTTTGAAATTAGATGGAATGTGGATGTCGACTTTGCGTCAACAGAATGACAGTCGATTACTTTTAATCGACTATGATGACGCAATCCGGAGAATCATGTAGTTGGCTTCATGTGGCGTATGGTAGTTCCCTCTGTGCGCCCTAATGAGAGCCTCTGAAGCCTCAGTGGCAGTACTTGGAGCCGAAACATTAGGAAGCAGTTTTATGCATCGAACACCGAAGAAGACGCCGGCTGTGAAAGCCTACATTGTGAATGGTCAGTAATATCGCATAATATTATCGTGCTATACTACTGACTGTGTAGAGGCAGTTCAGGATACAGCTGACAGGAGGATCACAGTCGGGGGCGAAGTACAGACAAAACACAACCAATAAGAAACGGGCAACGGACATCAGCAAGAAGATAGCGCAGAGTAACGATTTTCCACGATGAAAGTGAAATTTATTTATTGAGTCTTTACTTCTAATTTTGATCATTACTACTACTGCAAGAATACGGGACATTTTTTAAACAAAAGACTTCGTATAACTGAAGAGAGAACTTTCCTCTTTCAGAAATTGGTTTTTAAGTTTCCATCTTTGATTTTAGTCGTTCTTCGTGCTTAGAATATGTCTTGACATTTGAAGATTCTAATGGGTTATGTATTAACAGAGTTTTTTCAATGATAAGTTCTAAGTTCTCTACATCGTCCAGTTCAGTTACTCACTGTGTAATCGCGGGACTGTCATATACTCCTACCTGCACATCGTACTGTAAAAAGTTGCGTGGTATTCTGAAACGATATTTAGTACATACCGGGTGTTTTAAAAGTTCCATATTTCGAGAGGTGGTAGGATGGGCCAAAACAAAATAGAAATTTCCAGTAAATATAGGCTCAAAGTTGCAGGCCTGCAGAGCTGTGAGCACTTGTTCATCTCCGCTACTGTGAAACACATTACTGCAGCAAGCTTATTGCTATTACGAACGATACACAGAATGCAGTAAAAAATGAGAACATACAGTGAAACAATAGAGCTTCTAATGTAAACCCCTTTGCTATTACATACAACATGTACACAGGAACCATCGCTAAAGGTGGTGCTCAATATGGCGTCCATTCGTAGTAAGGCATGACTGTCTCAGACGTCTTAGAGGATCACACGCCTTCTGCAGCAACTTCAGGTTGATCACAGCATGGATGTACTGGCAGGCATTGATGACTATTTTTTGTGGTATTTGTACATCATTGGTGGCTCCATCCACCAAAGATTTTAAAGTGACCACGCAACCAAAAATTCAAGGAATTAAGATCGAGAGAACGAGATGGCTAACGTGTTCCGGCTCCCTGACAAATCTAAAGACTATTACCAGTTAAATGACGATGTGATGGGTTCTCAGACATTTAGGAGAAAATGGGCTGGTGCTTCATCATGCGTGAACCACGTATCTAGCCTTTGTTGGAATGGTACCTCCCTAGCAGGACAGAAAAGTTGTTTTATAGGAACTGGAGGTACCTGGCACCACTGAACCTGTTCGGCAGTACGTAAGGTCCTATTGGTCACTAATAATTCCTCTTCACACATTAATTGAAAATAGGCGCTGATGCCTTGCTTCTTCAGCTGCGTGTGAATTTGCACCAGTCCACGCATGTTGGTTATAAACATTGACAATCCGATACCGCATGAAACCAACATCGTCTGTGAACAGTATCTTTGTTGTGAAACTTGCATCTTCACCACATTTCACTGGCAGAACTGCATTCTGGCAGGCTGTATACATGGGTAATAACAGGGGAACGTGTCCTTATTCGTTTATTTCATTCTGTAGGTCGTTCGCAATAAGAAAAAGCTTGCAGTACAAGAGAAGTGTTTTCACAGTTGTGAACATGAAGTGCTCATAGCTCTTAAGATATCCATTTTAGAGCCTGTGTTCAGTGTAAATTTTTCTTTATAGGATTCCGTACCTCAATCAGTAAAAACGGAGCACTTACAGGATCGCTTTGTCCGCCTGTCTGTCCGACTCTTTAAGACCCCTTTCTCTCAGGAACAATTTGACGTGTCTACTTCAAATTTGTGACATACTTAGGTCTATGGTATCTTGGCGGTGTATAAAATTTAAGCTTGTACGTCAATGAATCAAAAGGTGCGGCCACTTAAGTCATTTTTGTACTCGCAAACACATTCATCAAAATATCAGGGCATATAACTTGCCAGTACCGATATGAATAACAGGCAAAAATCGTGGAGATTGCAGATTCCCGGGCTGGATGAGCTGTCTAGATACATTAAGTTTGTTTGAAATCCTCGGTGCGCGAGCTCTACTCGCAGTTAATTGGATTTTTCTGATCAATATCATAACCTCTGAAAATATGGAATAATTTAACATCCTGATATCTTAATGTAGGAAAATTACAGTGAAGTAATTAATTCTGAAACAACAATACGTGCATGGAAAAAATCAACTACTTTTGATTACTCGATCAGGTCAGCAGGGAACGTGTCGCAGTGCCCCGATGACGCATAACAATGCAGCACTACCTGGGGAGGTGACAAGAGCGGTGGCTTACCAGGAAACACTCCACTCGTGTACCTGGAAACATTAAGCAGCGCAGTGACTTGAGAAATGCGATCTATGGCTTCGAATGAGGTGAGCCAAGTTCACAGACCGACATATTTCAAACATATTGTCGTCTCACAAAAGTGCTTACTTCCAGGCCTCAGATGTCTAGTTAGCGACTTGACGATCCCATCGCAATCGATGATGTTATCGTTGTTTGTATTAAAGTTCCTACTCTGTATTTTCTTTTTAAGGCGCGTGGAAGTTGAGTATTTTGGCATACTGCTCTGTCAGAGAGAACACTTGACGCTGCGGCAGTAAACCCAGTCACCTTAGGCACTGTGGCCTGCCAATTACTTAGAGCAATCCCTGCTTGTTGTCGCAGGTCACGGTCTCGAAGCAGCCCTAGTAGGCCACTGCGCCTGGCCGCACGTGGTGCCTTGGGTCAACGACCGCTGGAAGCCCTACCGGCTGCCTCACATTCTCATACGACATTCAGACTCACGTTTTCTCCTATTAATTTGAAGTTAATAGCAAAGGCGTCTATATTAAGAGCGCAAATGGACTTCTACATTATATTAGGAGAAGGTAGCGGGTAGGTGGAAAAAGTACATTGAAGAGAGGGGGGGTCTACTATGAGAGGAACTGTCCGCTGAAGACATGGAAGAAGACTATAAATTTGGAAGACATGAGGGGTCTAATTTTAGAATTTGATAGAGCTCTCGAAATCTTGGGGTCGTAAAATGCAGAAAGGATACTTAACATTCCATCGGAATTTCTAAAACCGTAGAGGGATGTAGCAACTAATGGCTGTTGTGGTGTGTAGGTTATAGGAGATCGAAGGTGTCCCATCTGACATCCGGAAGAATATCATCCACACAAATTGCAAAGATAGCCAAGGCAGGTCTGTGGGACTGTTATCGCACTATCAGCTACAGCTAAAGAACTAATGGGTCCAAGATGTTGCCAAAAATAATATAAAGAACTATGGAGGAGAAAATTAAGGATCCGATAGATGATGATTAGTTTAGTTTTGGAAACGGTAAAGGCCCACGAAGACAGGGCTGACTTTGTGCTTGCAATGGACGCAAGACTGAAGATAAACAGCTACACAAAAGCGTTCGACAACGTAAAGGCGTTTAAAATTAAATGTTTCCTACACTATCTGATCAAAAGTATCCGGACACCAATTAGTGGACACAATATGACATGTCGCCACCCTTCGCTTTGACGGCTTAAACTCTGCTAATGGCACTTACAGTGACATGCCTGAAGCTCTGGAGGAATGGAAGCCCATTCTTGTTCAATAGCCTAAACCAGAGTTGGTGGTAGTTTTGGACAAGAGACGTTCTAAATCATCTCAGTGGTGTTCCTTTGGGTTCAGATCGAGACTCCGGGTAGGCCAGTACATTCCGGAGTGTTATTGCACACAAGTCATCGCGTCTCGGATGCTGATTTATGACAGGGTGCGTTATCATGCTGATACAATAATCGTCTGCGAACTGTCCCTCTGCTGTAATCAGTACCAAAGCTGTAAACTGTGTTCATAATCTTTCGCATTTACACCCTAACCACGAAAAGCACCCCCATACTGTAACATCACGTCCTAGTACTTCACTGTTGGAACTGCACATGATGGCATGTAACGTTCTCCAGGCACTCGCTAAAACGCACATTGTCATCGGAGTGCCACAGGGTACAGCGTGATTCATCACTCCAAATAACTCGTTTCCCGTCACCCACTACCCAATAGCGGCACACTTTACGCAACCTCAAGCGTCGCTTTGCATTGAATAGAGAAATAAATGGATTACGAGGAGCTGCCCGACCATTTCAGTCCATTCTTTTTAACTCCCTACGCACGTTCATTGAGCTATCAGGGTTGGGAGTGATTCCTTCCGCTGATTTCCTTCGATTTTTTTTAACTGCCCTCCGCAATGCTCGCCGGTCGCTGTCCTTAAGTACATGCGGTTTGGCTGGTCTTAGTTCAGTCGTGCTTGTTCCTTCACGTTTCCACTTCACACTCACATCATCCGCGCAGCTACAGAATGGTTGAAATGTCCGTCATGGATTTGTTGCTCAGGTGACGTCCAGTGACTAGTACACATCCGAAGTCTGTTACTGCTTCTCTATTGACAACACAATACTCCCTGCCTCACTTTAAACCGACATCTAGTATCTCTGTAGGAGAGGCTGTTATGAACGTTTCTGACAGGTGGAGACGGCCTCCTGTCTACCGCAATTTCTGTCGTGATTGTTCCGTTAAGAAATGTGAGATTTACTTCAAGCAATATCAAGGGTGCAACCAAGTTGTTTATCCGAAATGCCCTTCCTCTAAAAAAAAAAAAATGCAAAGTAGCTCTCATAGAATCCTAGAGAAGCAGAAACAGTTTTGGCAGACCAAATCTCTGAGGTTGTGACGCGTTCTTGAATGGCTCAGTTATGAAGAACGTGGTTCATTAGTGGTGAAAGTGCAGCCTTTAATCAATCTTGAATGCAGTTTCAGTATCAGGAATTTCAACGCTCATGTATATATGTACTTGTTGTGAAAACACTACTTCGTTGAAGATCTTTATTAACCATTTCTTTTTCCCCCACACCAAATTGTGTCATTATCTTAAATAGTTTCCTAACATGGAGGTAATTGCCAATTACTCTCTATGGGGGGTGGGGGAGCAGTATTCAATTACGTAAGGGGTAAAAACAAAAAGCGTTAGATTCTGGTTAAGCTACTAAACTAGTTTCAAAAAGTCAACCTCTGTTATCGCAAAGTCTTAACATTGGTTAGGTAAGTAAGAATTGGCGTGCGGTAACAGACAACACAACTTACTTCAACCGGTCACTTGGTGCGATGCTTGCAGTGGTCTGACCGAATTACCGTCTTGCTCGTAGTTAATGATTTCACTGAAACTCCAAAGATAACATATAAGGTATTTATATTGCCTGACAAAAAAAGGTTAAACGAGAGAGCGAAATGAAATGAAACTCCAGAGGTTGAGAGGACATCTAATGTTATTTCAATGATTACAAAGTAGAGTCAAATTTTTCAAAGAACTTGGTAGTATCAGACCACTTATGAATATGACGTTGTATCCGCCCCCCCCCCCCCCCTTCCACACCTCCTCCCTCGCCTTGAAAGCACGCACTGATTGGGTTTGGAAGAGTGTCACAAGGCTATTGAATCATCTGCTGACGCAAGCTGGCCCACAACTGGTCCGTGATATTCTAGCTTGGGTCGGAGTTGATGTCCGTGCTCCTACGACAAGTTCTATCAGGGACAGTTCAGGATTTCTTGTTGGCCATGGGAGTATCTCAACAACACGCAGACAAGAAACTTCCTGGCAGATCATTCTGGAAACACGCACACAGTTTGTAGGCACACGTGCCACATACGGACGAGCACTGCCCTTTTCTGTTACAAATGGCACTACGATATCGTCGCGTGAGAGGTAAAGTATGAGGACGTAGGCTGTTCGTGACGTACCGTTGCGTAGTGAGAATCCCCTCAATCACTGAAGTCGTACAAGATGCGTCCCCACACCATGTCTTCAGGAGTAACACCGCTGTACCTTTCCAAAACATTGGGAGAGTGGGATCTCTCGTCAGGTCGCCGCCATACTCGCCGATGATTGCCTCCCGTGGTGGTGCAGAACCACGATTCATCGCGGAACACAATGCGGTGCCACACATCAGCAGTCGATGCTTCACATTTATGGCACCACTCGCAGTGCACCCGTTTGCACTGTCAACTACAAAGTCCCCGTGGAACGGTAATTCTCTAGTCTGCTGCTGCTAGTCTCCTGCTTGCTGCGGGATGATACAGAATGCTTCAGGAGTCCATTACTTGTTCTTGGACAGCAGGTGCAGATGTCCTTGGAACACAATACCGCGATGCTCCCTTTTCCGTGGTCAGACGTCGATTTGAACCTTGACGACGAATATACCTGCTCTCACATTGCCAGGCTATCCAACATCGGACCACTGTCACATCTGAATGCCACACACATCTGTATATTGCGCTGGAAAAAAGCGCAGGTGACGCCTGTATATAAGATGGGTAGAAGGACGGATCCTCAAAATTACAGACCAATATCCTTAACATCGGTTTGTTGTAGGATTCTCGAACATATTCTCAGTTCGAATATAATGAATTTCCTTGAGACAGAGAAGTTGCTGTCCATGCATCAGCACGGCTTTAGAAAGCATCGCTCCTGCGAAACGCAACTCGCCCCTTTTTTCACATGATATCTTGCGAACCAAGGATGGAGGGTATCAGACGGATGCCATATCCCTTGACTTCTGGAAAGCGGTTTGACTCGGTGCCCCACTGCAGACTCCTAACTAAGGTACGAGAATATGGGATTGGTTCCCAAATATGTGAATGCCTCGAAGACTTAAGTAATAGAACCCAGTACGTTGTCCTTGATGGTGAATGTTCATCGGAGGTGAGGGTATCATATGGAGTGCCCCAGGGAAGTGTGGTAGGTCCGCTGTTGTTTTCTATCTACATAAATGATCTTTTGGATAGGGTGAATAGCAATGTGCGGCTGTTTGCTGATGATGCTGTGGTGCACGGGAAGGTGTCGTCGTTGAGTGACTGTAGGAGGATACAAGATGACTAGGACAGGATTTGTGATTGGTGTAAAGAATGGCAGCTAACTCTAAATATAGATAAATGTAAATTAATGCAGATGAATAGGAAAAGAATCCCGTAATGTTTTAATACTCCATTAGTAGTGTAGCGCTTGACATAGTCACGTCGATTAAATATTTGGGCGTAACATTGCAGAGCGATATGAAGTGGGACAAGCATGTAATGGCAGTTGTGGGAAGGCGGATAGTCGTCTTCGGTTCATTGGTTGAATTTTGGGAAGATGTGGTTCATCGGTAAAGGAGACCGCTTATAAAACACTAATACGACCTATTCTTGAGACTGCTAGAGCGTTTGGGTCCCTATCAGGTCGGATTGAGGGAGGACATAGAAGCAATTCAGAGGCGGGTTGCTAGATTTGTTACTGGTAGGTTTGATCATCACGCGAGTGTTACGGAAATGCTTCAGGAACTCGGGTGGGAATCTCTGGAGGAAAGGAGGCGTTCTTTTCGTGAATCGCTATTGAGGAAATTTAGAGAACCAGCACTTGAGACTGACTGCAGTACAATTTTACTGCCGCCAACTTACATTTCGCGGAAAGAGCACAAAGATAAGAGATTAGGGCTCGTACAGAGGTATATAGGCAGTCATTCTTCCCTCGTCCTGCTTAGGAGTGGAACAGGGAAAGAAGATGCTACTTGTGGTACGAGGTACCCTCCGCCACGCACCGTATGGTGGATTGCGAAGTATGTAGATGTATTCGACCAGCTGGCAAATAGAGGCCCACAATGAAGTCATTCTCGAACTGTGTCGCTGCTGATATGCTGTCTCACATGACTATGTGGTGCCTCCATGTCCTTAATAGTAGTCACCAACAAAAAAAAAAAAAAAAAAAAAATGGTTCAAATGGCTCTGAGCACTATGGGACTTAACACCTATGGTCATCATTCCCCTAGAACTTAGAACTACTTAAACCTAACTCATCTAAGGACATCACACAACACCCAGTCATCACGAGGCAGAGAAAGTCACTAACACCTGACGCTGTTGACGCCCCTTACATCGCCCACCAGATTGGTTGCCACTACATTAGTGCACTCTGGTCGCCGTTCAACTGTCAGAATTTGAGCTCTTAATCATTTACACATCGCTGATGGTGCGTACGTATACGAAGTTACATTGATATGGACCACGTCTTCCGGATTCTATATGTTCCTTTGCTTTCTTTGGGACAGTTTCCAAACTGTTAAGTTTAAAGATTCCTTTGGAGGCAAGTTATGCGTAACCTCAGCTTGCAAATGATATTTCAGCTGTCTTTAAAAATGTTTTGCCAATGCAGAGCTGAACTATAGAGGATAGTTCGATGTTTCCACTTATTGATACTGATGGGCAACGTAAGAAATGGAAAACGCTCATTCACAGATGGAAACGGGACAGCGCTTGTCAGCAGTAGTAAATTCTGTAGCAACCATTTTGCTGATTCAGGAAATCGATAGGGTTCTAAGACAATTTTCAGCGAATGAATGTATATAAGATAGAGGTCCATTTATACAGTAATTTCTTGGGCTCATAGTGAACAACGCAGTGAAAATAGATATTAATGAAATAGAAATGGTAGCTTTTGTTACTATTACTAATGAAAAGAAACCTAAAGAATGTCGATTTATTTTGTCAAAATTTATAGGTGTGATATTGGCGACGCCGAAAAATGTGTTAGAAGTAAAGAGTACCAAGTGTCTCACTGTCTGCCTTCAACAAAATATCAATTAAAAAATTTTGTGTTTCGAATGTCAATTAAATATTAACTATCTCCTGTCATTCTAGAAACAGGAGGGATAAATTGTTTTCGGTGTAACATTTAGCCATGTGCTGAGCTTCATTACACCGACTGACGGGCAGTCTCGTTTAGGGGTAATGACCTCAGAAAAGTTGGGGTCCACTATCTTAGATGACCACCTCTCCACTATCGTGTGAGGGCTTTTCAACTGTAATAGCTTCAGACCAACGTGTTTAGTTAGTTCACATCAGTTTGCCTTTGTATTCTGCAGTAGTTAGCTAAGTTGCTGTGACCATCAGCTGAATCCATTAGAGGGCAGCGTGATGTGGAACGTGGCAGTTATCACCTGATGACGCAAACGGCCATTAGCTGTCCGGTACAGATGTCTTTGGCGTAGCGTTACGCTGCGGTATTACGCCTTAACTGTACATGTTACCATTACGGTGGAGATTTGTTACTTCCGAAGAGCTATACTGTTACTCTTTTTTCCTGTAGTGTCTCGGTCTATTACGTATTTTGAGAAATGACAGTAAGTGCTAAAACAAGAAAAAAAGTGCAGTGAACGTGGGCTCAAAAATGCACATTCTAAGAATTATCAGCATTTCATATCTGCTACTGTAAAACACATTTCAACTGCGACCTCTTTGCTATTAAGAACAACCTGCAGAATCAAGGAGGTAAACAAACGAGGACACATCCCGCTGTTTTCGTCCATAGTTAAAGCGTGCAATAAAGATCTGTTGTTACAGTAAACAGTTTCCACAGTACTAGGTAAATGCAGCGCATACATTATTTCTAATGGAACCACTTCGTTTTTCGATAAGTAAGTGAAATGCTTTTATACTGTAGTTTTATCTTTGCAGTTAACAGAATACCACAAAACTATCAGTCCACACGGGAAATAGCAAGAATAACCTTCTGTTATGGTCTGGCAAGCTCTTTGCAATTCCCGTGTGGAATGACAGGCTTCCATTATGTTCGTAAGTGCGAGGATAAAACTACAGTGAGAGAGAATTTCAAAAACTTGTAATACGCAAGCTGGTTCTTCTAGAACTAATGTCTGCGTTGCAGTTACCAAGAACTGTAAATACGGTTTACAGTAACGACACTTACCAGATCTTTACTGCATAACGTAATCAGCGACAGTAACAAAGGAGTTTGTCTTTCTTTGTTTTCTGCACTCTGTAGGGCGCTTCTAACAGCAATGTGCTTGTATTGGAAGATACGTTCCACAGTACCAAAGATGAACAAATGCTCATAGCTCTTAAGGAATGCATTTTAGAGTCTCTTTTTAATGGATGGAAATGGGGGTCTGTACACATACCGGGTGATTTAGCTGAACTGTTCACCTTAGATATTTCCAATCGTTTAAGATATCAGATTATTTTTGTGACCAGGCTGAGGTGTGAAAAAGTCTTAACTAAATTCTTATTGTTTCCATCCATAGCTAAATTAAGTACAGAGATATCGACACCAACTCTGCTTTTTGAAATGGAACCATACTAAGAAATCTTTTGGTGTTGCGATTTTCCACAGCAAGTATATCATTCGAACAATTCTCGGGTATCCGACCGGGTAGCGTCGTAATTTCTCCACAGTATTTCAGCGGACGTACACGCTGCCATCTTCAGGTGGTTCCTGACGAATGTATTCGTTAGGAACCACCTGAAGATGGCAACGTGTACGTCCGCTGAAATACTGTGGAGAAATTACGACGCTACCCGGTCGGATACCCGAGAACTGTGCAAATTGGAAATACGCCGGGAAAACTTCAGATCGCATATCAAGTATATCGTTATTCATTGTATAAATTGAAGTGCCTACATCTTGCTGCAGTGTAGAAATTGGTGCTGCTAGTATCGTATTTCTAATACGGACGATTTCGCCCACTTTTCACTGTTCACAATCTGATAAATAGTTAAAGATAAATTATAATACTTAGAACCTAGAATTATTGTTTGGACGCGATACTGCTTGCTGTCTTATGTGAAAGGTAGTGGTGAATTACGGGAGTGTTGGCGATGCAGGATTTTGTGCACGGACTCACCTGTCGTCTGCGTCCCATGAATGTTCGGCGGTATCCATGTCGGGTGACATGGGCGGCGGCCAAATCATTCGTTCGAATTGTCCAGAATGTTCTTAAGACCAACCGGCAACAACTGTGGCCCCATGACCGGCGTATTGTCATCCATAAAAATTCCATCGTTCTTTGGGAGCAGGTGGTCTATGAATGGCGCAAATAATGTCCAAGTAGCCGAACATAACCATTTGCAGTCAGTGATCGGTTCAGTGGGACCACCATCGTGGAGCCCCCTCCAGCTTGCATAGTACTTTGTTGACAACTTGGATCGATGACTTCGTGGAATCTGCGCCACACTCTAATCCTATCGTCAGCTCTTACCAACTGAAATCGGGACTTATCTGACCAGGCCACGGTTTTCCAGTCGTCTAGGGTCCAACCGATATGGTCACGAACCCAGGAGAGGTCCAGCAGTCATTGCCGTGCTCTTATCAAAGATACTCGCGTTGGTCGTCTGCTGCCATAGTTCATTAACGACAAATTTCGCCGCACTGTCCTAACGGATACATCCTTCTCACAACCCACATTGATTTCTGGAGCTATGTCACGCGTGTTGCTTGTCCATTAGCACTGACAATTTTACGCAAACGCCACTGCTGTCGGTCGTTACGTGAGGCCGTCGGCCATTGCGTTGTCTATGGTGAGAGGTTTCCACCCAGGGTTTCTTTGCAGTTAACAGGTGCGCAGCGATGGCATCTTTGAGAGATCTTGAGGAAACAAGGCTAAATTGCCGTACGGTACATATATCTTCGTACAAAAAGTAGTCTACTGTTCTGAGTTACGGAAAACAAGTGTGCATATGTAATTGTGTTACGTGTTAACGTTCTCAGAACGTAGTCTGTGTTGACTTCAACTAGTACTTTGTGTAACATACACAACGAGAGTGTTACCCGGTCACAGTATTATTGGCCTCCGTGACCGTTGTCGGAAACACGCGGCCGTGTTATTGTAAACAAGTACAATGGTGACTAATGAAAATTCATCGCACTGTGAATAACTTCAGGAAAGACGTGCATATACTGTGAAGTGGTTCGGCGTGTCCTCGTGAAATATCACGATAAAAACTTACGATAAGCCGACAGAAATGCCTTTATGGACTAAAAGCCTTACATCATCGTCACTGTTAATGTTTTGACTCGATGGTAGTAATATGGGCCCTGCTAAGTAGACTAAACAACGAGGCTATTGGTAGTTCGTCACTTACGCGACTGTACATAAAGTCAGCAGTTATGCAGTAAAGCAAACTAACTTTCATATGGTAATTCTAAATGCCACTGCTAATGCCTCCTTTGTCTTTTTTCTAGGATCCGTGATAATCGTCCGCCGGAACCAGGGACCATTTTATTGAGGTAAGAACTTGTTCTCGTGTCCCACTGATTAGGTGAAAAATTCTCTTGCACGTAATTCCTCATGTTTTCCACAAGTAAGTGCTAACCGCTTTGGGAGCCTATAATGACTACGTAGTCAGAGGACGTCCTTTTATAAACAGACCGAAGTTAAGATGTCCTTTGAAGATGTGCGGAGCGTTAGCATCCGTGCCGCTGCAATTATGTCTTCAGACAGATCGGTATAAACAGTCTGCAAACATCGGACGTTTAGCATAATCTTTCACTTCAGGAGGACGCTGCTCGGCCATTTCGGCTTTCCGAAACCATCATGTATTTTGCGTGTTCCCTTCTCACCGTCAATAGAGATAATACAGGGTGATTCAAAAAGAATACCACAACTTTAAAAATGTGTATTTAATGAAAGAAACATACATCATTACAAAGAGTATTTAAAAAGGTTTTTTTCACTCAAAAACAAGTTCAGAGTTGTTCAATATGGCCCCCTCCATACACACGAGCAATATCAACCCGATACTCCAACTCGTTCCACACTCTCTGTAGCATATCAGGCGTAACAGTTTGGATAGCTGCTGTTATTTCTCGTTTCAAATCATCAATGGTGGCTGGGAGAGGTGGCCGAAACACCATTTCCTTAACATACCCCCATAAGAAAAAATCGCAGGGGGTAAGATCAGGGCTTCTTGGAGGCCAGTGATGAAGTGCTCTGTCACGGGCTGCCTGGCGGCCGATCCATCACCTCGGGTAGTAGACGTTCAGGTAGTTACGGACAGATAAGTGCCAATGTGGTGGCGCTCCATCCTGCTGAAATATGAATTGTTGTGCTTCTTGTTCGAGCTGAGGGAACAGCCAATTCTCTAACATCTCCAGATACTGTAGTCCAGTTACAGTAGCACCTTCGAAGAAAACGGGACCAAAAACTTTATTGGCTGAAATGGCACAGAAAACGTTCACCTTAGGCGAGTCACGTTCATACTGAGTTGTTTCCCGCGGATTCTCAGTGCCCCATATACAGACATTGTGACGGTTGGCTTTCCCGTTAGTGTGGAAAGTTGCTTCATCACTAAACACAATCTTTGAAACGAAAGATACATCTGTTTCCATTTGAGCAAGGATAAAATCTCAGAAATCGATTCTATTAATCTTATCAGCTGCAGACAGTGCTTGAACCAATTTCAGACGATAAGGTTTAATAACTAACCTTTTTCGTAGGACTCTCCATACAGTTGATTGTGGAATTTGCAGCTCTCTGCTAGCTCTGCGAGTAGATTTTCCTGGGCTGCGAACAAATGCTTGCTGGATGCGTGCTACATTTTCATCACTCGTTCTCGGCCGTCCAGAACTTTTCCCTTTGCACGAACACCCATTCTCTGTAAACTGTTTATACCAACGTTTAATACACCGCCTATCAGGAGGTTTAACACCATACTTCGTTCGAAATGCACGCTGAACAACTGTCGTCGATTCACTTCTGCCGTACTCAATAACACAAAAAGCTTTCTGTTGAGCGGTCGCCATGTTAGCATCAACTGACGCTGACGCCTAGTCAACAGCGCCTCAAGCGAACAAATGTACAACTAAATGAAACTTTATAGCTCCCTTAATTCGCCGACAGATAGTGCTTAGCTCTGCCTTTTGTCGTTGCAGAGTTTTAAATTCCTAAAGTTGTGGTATTCTTTTTGAATCACCCTGTATAGTAACTTGAGTTTCCTGGTAAAAACTGTTTCTGAATAATGTAAGGAAGAAACAATTTACAACCATATTAACTGTTCTTATCTCTATATTATGCCTTCTTTAATTACTCACATAACTTGAAATTTGATTTAACGCTTCATTTTCACATACTTCTTTTCAGAGTTGTACGCTTCATTGGCTCTACATCAGAATAGACGTACACATTTTTAATTTGATAGCGTTGTCTCCAAATCTTTTTCCTAGCTCCTGAGTCTTTAGGTTTTCCTCCCACGATTATTCTGTTCGCCTTTCTTAGGGATTTTCTCTGGGTTCCTATTTTATCAACTTACTAGCTTCCCCAGTTTCCAGTTCCTCTATAATTTCATATTTTTCCATTCAGTCTTCACACACTTTCTGTTATCCTTCTCAGTTCATTGCTCAATATCTGTTACGTTTCCCAAAATCGTAACTGGCGCCCCATTATATACTATCATTCATTCCCTGCAGGGGGTCCACAACCCTTTTGTGGATACGTGCGTAGTGAACACGGGACCCCGAGCTAATGTGGCCCTCCTTCCTTTCCGGGCTGCATTCCTTCTTTTTCCGCATCCTTCCCTATCCCCCCTCTTCGCCCCCCCTCTCCTCACCTCTGGCTCTTTCCTTCCCTTTCTCACCCTCTGGGAGTATGGTTTATGCCTACGTCCGGAGACGGACGCTTGTAAATCTAACACATTCTTCGCCTTCTCTACTTGCATGTCTTCATCCTTCCATTGTCCTTCTCTTCTCTTTACCCTTTTCTCCGCTGCGGCGTTTGAGACCTCTCTTCTTTCCTTTCCCTTCTTTGTTTTCCCTTTCTCTTTCTTCCTCCCTGTGCGTGTCTGAAGGCTGATCCACGCATTTTCATGCATAGCCGGTGATGGGGTAACGCGTAATTCCCCACCCCGGGTAGACAGACACGTACGTACCCCCTGGTAATGACCAGGCCCAAGGAGGGGGTGATTACCCGAGCTGATACCTTCCGAAAGTGCTGATTGGTCCCTCCGTCCGTTTGTCAGGAGGTGTAACCTGAGGTGTGAACAATCACCTAAGGCGGGAGTGCCCTCAGAGAGGGCCCCCCACAAGGGAGGAGCGCGCCATCGGAGACGCCGGTAATCATGGGGGATTCTTTTGCAATGGTTTCCTCATCTTCCACTATGTCTGCTCACAAGCGTAAGCTCACTGAGTCTCAGCCCCAGACAGTTCCTCCATCGTTACCACAGTTCCTTGTTGTTTCTCGGTCTGATGAAGGTCACGACTTCTCCACGGTCAACCCTTTCATTATTCAGAAAGGTGTCGACACAATTGCAGGTCCTGTAAAGTCTTGTTCCAGATTATGGAATGGCACCTTGTTGTTAGAAACAGTCAGTGCTCTCCAGGCACAAAAATTGCTGCTTACTTCACTGCTCCACACCTTCCCCGTCCGGGTGGAAGCGCACCGCACTTTAAATTCCTCATGTGGAGTCGTTTATACACGCTCCCTCGACGGATTGTCTGACGAGGAAATTCAATACTACCTGTCTGACCAGGGCGTAACGGCTGTTCATAGAGTTAAGAAAAGGATTGACACGAACATCGTTCCAACCCGTACTGTCTTCTTGACATCGACAGAGTTAAACTCCCATCGAAAATTTCCGTTCGCCCCTACGTTCCAAACCCTGCGCGTTGCTATTGGTGCCAGCGGTTCAATCATACCAGCCAGTCCTGTTCCAACCTGGCCAAATGTGTTACGTGTGGCAAGGATGCCCATGAGGGTGCTTGACTACCTCCATCCCCTCGTTGCATCAACTGTATGGGTGACCACGCTGCTTCCTCTCGAGATTGCCCCATTTTTAAAGACGAAAAGCTCATTCAGGAAATCAGAGTGAAGGCAAAGGTGTCGACCTTTGCTGCTCGAAAATTATTCGCCAGTCGACAGCCCACCGTGCCTCAGACAGGAAAATACAGCACTGTCCTTGCCTCTCCTCGGCCAACAAAGGAGGTGGCCACACAGACTTGTGACCTTACCTTTAGTGCCACGGTCGTCAGATCGGAAAGCACAAAGATCGCCCGTTCAACCTCCCCACTTTCGCCTGCTCACTCTATGGCTCACCCTTCATCGGGTTCTGCTAAATCCCGATCCCAAAAGTCAGACACCTGGACTTCCAAAAAAGAGCATGCTCGTGAAGATTTTTTACGTACCCCAACAACCATCGGTTCCTCCTTCATCTAAACATCATGTTTCCAAGAAGGCTATAAGAAACCCAGTTCCTATCCATCTCCGCCACTGCGTGTCTCATCTACAGTAACACCTGGCGGTAACCGCCCTCGGCCGTCTTCTGTGTCGCCGAGGCGCATTCCTGGCGGCCGATCAACCGGTCGATCGCTGATGGCAGGAGCTGCTCCTGAACAACCTATGGATCAGGATCTTCTGCCTTCGGCTGAGTGCCGTTCCACGCCGTCGGTCGCAAGCTCTGAGCAGTCGTTGAGTTGACGGCAACCTTGGTCACATTCTTCCATTTTCTGTCCACCCTACGTCCATTATCCACTGGAATATCCGCGGCCTTCGAGCCAATCGGCATGAATTGTCGATCCTCTTACGATCCTACTCGCCGGTCATGTTCTGTCTTCAGGAAACAAAGCTGCGTCCCCATGACCGCTTTGTTCTCCCCCATTTTCAGTCTGTCCGATTTGATCTCCCCTCTGTTGAAGGCACTCCAGCACATGGAGGACTCACGATTCTTCTCCATAATACTCTCCATTATCACCCAATCCCCTTAAACAGTTCCTTCCAAGCAGTCGCTGTCCGTCTTTCCCTTTCTGGATACACCTTCTCTCTTTGTACTGTATACATTCCATCGTCCACATCAATGGCACGAGCTGATCTCCTTCATCTTCTTGGTCAGCTTCCACCCCCCTATTTGTTGGTTGGGGACTTCAATGCCCACCACACGCTTTGGGGATCTCCACATCCTTGTCCGCGTGGCTCACCGTTGCTAGACGTCTTCAACCAAGCGGATCTTGTTAGCCTCAACACTGGGGACTCTAAATTTTTGTCTGCCTCCACGACAAATTTCTCTCATTTGGACCTTTCGGTCGGTACTGTTCCGCTAGCTGTTCAGCTAGCTCGGCGTTTTGAATGATTCGCTCTTGCTGATACACACTCGAGTGACCATTTTCCATGTGTCCTTCGATTGCAGTCACAACTGCCATATATGCGCCCGAGACGCTGTAAGTTTGCCCAAGCCGATTGGACACTTTTTCTCTCTAGCGACATTCGATGACCGTCACTTTCCTAGCGTCGACGATGTCACTCATATTATAGACGGTATTCTTACAGCTGCGGAACGTTCAATACCTCGCACCTCCGAATTGCCCTGGCGCCCCCCAGTTCCTTGGTGGAACGAGGCATGCCGTGA
Source organism: Schistocerca serialis cubense (assembly GCF_023864345.2). NCBI lineage: Eukaryota > Metazoa > Arthropoda > Insecta > Orthoptera > Acrididae > Schistocerca > Schistocerca serialis. Next base: position 287,516,708 of record NC_064641.1, on the reverse strand, counting down.
CGCAATACGTGAGCGGCGACGTGCTCTTCGCGTTTTCCGCCACCATCCTACATTGGCCAACTGTATCCGCTATAAGCAGTTCCGTGCGCGATGGCATCGCGTCATCCACAATAGCAAGAAGGCAAGCTGGAAATTCTTTATTAGCTCATTTAACACCTTCACTCCCTCCTCGGAAGTTTGGAGTCGGATTCGACGATTATCAGGCGCGCCTAGTTTCTCCCCGGTCTCTGGGCTCACTGTCGAGCATGACACATTAGTGGACTCCGTCGCAATTTCTAACTCACTGGGTCACCACTTTGCTGAGATTTCGAGCTCTTCAAATTACCCGCCAGCGTTTCTCCCGAAGAAACGTGCAGCGTTAGTGCGACTTTTTGATTTCTCCTCTCAAAATCGCGAAAGCTACAATACTGTTTTCTCCATGCGGGAACTCCAACATGCACTCTCTTCTCCTCGCTCCTCCGCCCCAGGACCGGATGGTATCCACATCCAAATGTCACTGCATTTGTCATACCGTAATCTGCGTTACCTCCTTTGCCTTCATAATCGAATTTGGACCGACAGTACTGTTCCCAGACGATGGCGGGAAGCTATCGTCGTTCCTCTTCCGAAACCTGGAAAGGAGAAACATCTCCCCTCTAGCTATCGCCCCATTTCTCCCACGAGTAGTGTATGTAAGGTTTTGGAGCGTAAGGTGAATTGCCGTTTAGCTTGGTGGCTGGAGTCCCGCAGTCTTTTAACACCTGCCCAATGCGGTTTCCGAAAGCATCGTTCTGCAGTTGACCATCTTGTTGCTCTCTCCACTTACATCATGAACAATTTTCTCCGGAAACGCCAAACAGTAGCAACATTTTTTGATCTGGAGAGAGCATACGATACCTGTTGGAGGACAGGCATCCTCCGCACACTGTTCTCTTGAGGCTTTCGCGGTCGGTTGCCCCTTTTTCTTCGTGAATTTATGGCAGAGCGCATATTTAAAGTGGGGGTGAACACTACTCTCTCCCGTACTTTCTCCCAAGAAAACGGGGTACCTCAGGGCTCCGCGGTAAGTGTTCTACTGTTTGTCTCCTTCCTGATGTCTTTGGCTCCCTCTTTGTGGACGATTTTGCGATCTACTACAGCTCTCAACGGACCAGCCTTCTTGAACGACGTCTTCAAGGCTGTCTCGATCGCCTCCACTCTTGGAGCATCGAAACAGGCTTCCGCTTTTCTCCCAGTAAGCCCGCTTGTGTTAATTTTTGGCGTCGTACGGAGTATCTTCCACCTTCCCTACATGTAGGACCTGTCAACCTTCCGTTTTCGGACGTCGCTAAATTCTTGGGTCTTGTGTTTGACAGAAAACTGTGGTGGCCCTCCCTCGTTTCCTATCTTTCGGCTCGCTGTATGCGATCCCTCAACACCCTCCGTGTCCTGTATGGTACCTCCTGGGGAGCGGACCGAGTGGTCCTTCTCCGCCTCTATCGCGCCTTAGTGCGCTCGAAATTGGACTATGGAAGCATAGTTTACTCCTCTGTTCGGCCGTCTATTCTTCGGCGTCTCGACTCTATCCACCGCCGTGGATCACGTTTAGTGTCTGGAGCTTTTTACACCAGCCCTGTGGAAAGCCTTTATGCTGAGACTGCTGAACCTCCGCTGTCCAATCGGCGAGCAGTCCTTCTGAGTCGTTATGCTAGCCATTTACCTTCCACGCCTGCTAATCCAGCCCATCACATTTATTTTCGACGCCTCCTTGGATTTAGGGTATGCAGGCCGCCCTTCCTCCCTACTACCCCCGGGAGTCCGCTTCCGTCAACTGCTCCATTCTCTTTCCTTCCGCTTTCCTAAAACCTTCTTGACAACTTGGGGTACAGCACCGCCTTGGCTCCGTCCCCGGACCTGCCTGCTCCGTGATCTTTGTCAGTTTCCAAAGGATGGTACCCCTTCACTTGTTTATCGTCGGGCATTTTCTGCTCTATGTGCACAAATGAAGGAAGCCACATTTATTTACACTGACGGCTCAAAAACATCGTTTGGTGTAGAGAGTGCCTATATTGTTGGCGACATCCCAAATCGATTTCGGCTTCCCGACCAGTGTTCGGTTTATACTGCGGAGCTTTACGCTGTTCTCCAGGCTGTCCACTACATCCACCGCCATCAGCGGTTACAGTATGTTATCTGTTCAGATTCTCTCAGCTCTCTCCTCAGTCTCCAAGCTCTCTACCCTGTCCACCCTCTGGTCCACCGGATTCAGGACTGCCTACGCTTGCTCCACTTGGGGGGGCGTCTCTGTGGCGTTCCTCTGGCTCCCAGGACACGTTGGTATCTGTGGAAATGAGGCGGCCGATATAGCGGCCAAGGCTGCAGTCTCTCTTCTTCGGCCAGCTATTCGCACGATTCCCTTCTCCGATCTGCGGAGTGTTTTATGTCGTCGTGTTGTTCTTTTATGGCATGCACATTGGTCGACGCTTCCCCATAATGAATTGCGAGACGTGAAAGCTCTTCCCTGTGCTTGGACCTCTTCCTCCCGAACGCGTCGTCGGGAGGAGGTAATTTTAACTAGACTCCGGATAGGGCACTGTCTTTTTAGCCATCGACATCTTTTTAGCGGCGATCCTCCCCCACTCTGTTCCCACTGCTCTCAGCTGTGGACGGTAAGACACCTTTTACTTGAGTGCCCCTATTTTACTCCGTTACGCGCCCGTCTACAGCTGTCGCCTGAAATATCGTCCATTTCAGCAGATGACACGCGCTCAGCCGATCGCGTTCCCGAGTTTATCAGTGCCAGTGAGATGACGTCAGTCATTTGAAGCTCTTTTTGGGGATAACCAACCCCTTTCTGTAGTGGTTTTTTAAGCTTTCCTCCAATGTCCTCCGATGTCCTCCGCTTCAGTTGGTGTAACCTCTGCTCTACATTTGCGTTATAGGGACGTTCGTTATACGAAAACAGCAGCACACCTTTCCGCACCATTCCTCAATAATGGTTTTCGACAGTCCAGCTGCCCCACACACATTCATTTCCGATGGACGTCTACCCGCTACCTTAGACATCCAAGAAAAAAATATTTTGGTCCTGTTTGGACACATTTTGTAATAATGTCGCAATACTTCACATTTCCGCATTTACCGCATGTACATTGGAAAGACACGAATGCCACACTAATTCCTTCCCTGCAGGTTGATACTTCTATACCTGCATCAGAATCACATTTCGTTGCTCATACCCTACAGCAACGCCTTCAGCTGGACATTTTTGGTCGCCCCTTATATACTCGTATACGTAGATGTTGAATAAATGGAGTAGGAAAGAGAACGCCAAACCAATTAATAATGAGGTAATCAAGTAGCGTTAGAAAAAATGAAAATGATCTTCCAAAAATGATAGGCAATAAAAAACGGACTAATTTGCAATGTTCATTTGTAATTTAAAAGGAATAACAATGATAGATAATCCAGTAAGTACGACATAAGAGGGGAAGAAACTCGAGTATGTGAATGCACTCACATACACTGGAAGCATGAAAATTGTTCCGGAAAGAAAAACGTACGAGAAAGCAAACAGTAACAAAACTAAAAGCATTTCTGACAACGAGAGCGATAACAATCGATCTAAGAAAAACATTTGCAAAATTTTCATTTGAAATGTTATTCCGTGTGGCTTGAAAGCTAGTACACTAACGAGGAGAACACGGCAAGTGCCATAACGCAATCTCTGAGAAACTTCTCTCACCATAAATATAAGAGAGGTCATTCATAGATGCATGCATGCATGTCCAAAGGGACTTTGCACCGTATTCGGAATAACACAGGCACTGCAATATCATATGTTTCCGTCGACACCGGGCGAGCGACTTTCAAGTAAAATGTCTCGCTTGTACGGGAATGTACAAAGTGGATGTAAGAGTAGAGATTGTCGACACATGGTTGACATTTTAAAGTTCAGGTCTGAGCATGAGTGGTGCACGGGTAGCCAAATGGTAAGACGACCGCGACCATTAGCGATAAGCGCGGAATCCGTGTTAGAGTTCCGGTCCGGCACAAGTTTTTACTGTCGCCTTTCCAGTCTATAGCTGATGGTTGCCCATATTCGCAATAACAATTATGACAGCAAGAAATCTCACTCAAGGCCTTTTGTTATCCACTACGTGATACTATGAATTTGTATTTTCAGTTTGTATTTTCAGTTTGTATTTTCAGTTTGTATTTTCAGTTTGTATTTTCAGTTTGTATTTTCAGTTTGTATTTTCAGTTTGTATTTTCAGTTTGTATTTTCAGTTTGTATTTTCAGTTTGTATTTTCAGTTTGTATTTTCAGTTTGTATTTTCAGTTTGTATTTTCAGTTTGTATTTTCAGTTTGTATTTTCAGTTTGTATTTTCAGTTTGTATTTTCAGTTTGTATTTTCAGTTTGTATTTTCAGTTTGTATTTTCAGTTTGTATTTTCAGTTTGTATTTTCAGTTTGTATTTTCAGTTTGTATTTTCAGTTTGTATTTTCAGTTTGTATTTTCAGTTTGTATTTTCAGTTTGTATTTTCAGTTTGTATTTTCAGTTTGTATTTTCAGTTTGTATTTTCAGTTTGTATTTTCAGTTTGTATTTTCAGTTTGTATTTTCAGTTTGTATTTTCAGTTTGTATTTTCAGTTTGTATTTTCAGTTTGTATTTTCAGTTTGTATTTTCAGTTTGTATTTTCAGTTTGTATTTTCAGTTTGTATTTTCAGTTTGTATTTTCAGTTTGTATTTTCAGTTTGTATTTTCAGTTTGTATTTTCAGTTTGTATTTTCAGTTTGTATTTTCAGTTTGTATTTTCTGCTTTCTATGTTCCGTAAACCATATATACTTAGACTGATTTTCAGAGTCAAACGTAGTTATTATGACTGTTTTTAACTTCTGTAATATATATAATGATATTGAACATAGGGGCTTATATGGAAGGATTACAGACTTACTATTAGTATAACACATTTTATAAAATGCAGAGGAAGTAATGGCGAAAAATGTAAGAGGATTTGGGGATACATTGACTGGCCTATACATCCATCACAATTGTCGTCTACCATTTCATTTGTGGTCAATATTTCAAAGAGACACTTAAACTTCGACCACGCAGAAATAAATACATGGATCTAAAGTTTTCTTAAGTGCTTTATTAAGCCTCGTAAAAGAAAAAATCTAGTACGCCCATAAGTCAGTGGGTTCCATCATCAAAATTATGAATATAATGAGAGGTTCTAAGATGGAGTACCACACAGATAGCTGCAAATTTAGTTGAACATAATACCTTCAACTTCATCCATCTTAGACGTAAATCCTCATTTCAAAACATTCATCGCTGTCAGAGTTAAGGTTGTCTATGCTTCATTTAGCGACACAACATCTGGCACCTGTGGTCAAACATAGTTCATTCCTTGTCTCCAGATAAATTTGAAATTATATGTTGCACATGAACCACAACAGCTTGCAGTTCGAGCAATATATGACTGACATTTGCTTTTCTTAGTTGTAGACGCCGTAACAATTACAAATGAGCCTTCGTCTGTATACCGATGGTTAACGTATGCATTCTTTAGGCATCAATGCTATTTAATAAGTTGTATATCTGTTAACCTGTAGTAGTAAGGATCAGGGGGCAAAGTAATCCAAAAACAGAGAAATCGTTCAAATCACCTCAGAAATCGCAATATAGTGGCAGATTTACACATGTGAACAAAAAACTAATCACTGATCTGTTTCGAGAATTAATCGAGTAACATACGCAATATAGTTGTAAACATTGATCGCTTTCATTTGAATGATATCGATCCATTTTTCACAACCTGATTTCAATACATTGTTTCCTATACAGTGGAAATGAGAGTACGGCATTGTGGGCCGGGAGTCCCCTCATTCGGCGAAGTTCGGCCGCCGAGGGCAAGTACTTATAGCATTCGACGCCACTTTGGGCGACTTGCGCGTCGGAGATGGGGAAGAAATGATGATGAGGACAACAGAACACCCAGAAAATCTCTTGCCCCAGCCGGAAACGAACCCGGGCCCTTTGACATAGCATTCCGCCGCGCTGCCCACTCTGCTAACGGGGGCGGACCTCGTGCACAGTTAAGTCACAACAGGTTCGCCAACAGTTGCACAGGAAATTCGGGCGTTACATGGTGCCATTTAGCTTATGTTGATGGAACTTCACCACTGATCAGTGTATACTAAATAGCCAACTGAGATCCAGTAGAGCGCTGTGAAACGTTTGGTGTACGAGTGGTCAAAGTAACTATGGCGGTCAGAGTATACCGGGATTACGATGGCGTGAAGGAAACAATAACGGGAAACGTAGAGCAGGGATGACTACTGTGATCGACATCGATTCTCTCTATGGTGAATATCGTTTGTTAAATCACCGCTGAGCAGCACAGTACTTGCATACAAGTTTCAAAATATATTGCATCAGATTCCTCTTGCACATAAACTCTTCCGGAAACCATTACTGTCTGCCTGAAATGTTCAAAACATACTTTCTCCGCCTTCTCAGTTGGTAAAAATAAAATAAATCACTTGATAAAATGATCTTCGTCAAATAAAAATCGTTACATTACATTTCATAAATTGTAAAATTTGAGGTGACTGAACACCACCAATTCTCGCTCAACTTAACTTTTATTCCCTTCGAAATTAAGGTAACAGTGTCTCAGCAACATCTCGGTAGTAACTGCACTAAAAATGACGCAGTTCCGTTAAGTTGCGAATTACGATAAAAGTCTCACGAAAAGAGGGAACAATATGTGATTGTTGCTCAGAGAAACAAAGCGCGTTACGCCTTGTGACAAAATACATCGACAGAAAGAAAAATCGCAGCACCAAGGAAGAGTTATGCGACGTAAACGAAAGTTGGTGTTTCTACATCTGAAAGATGACTGTCTATTCAGATTTCGCGCCAGTCGCATAAGAGAGGTGCTAGTAGTGCCAGTATGAGGATGAAAATTAGATTTTCTTTAAATATCCCCACGCTGTAATGGTCGTGAGCGTTATTTACTTTAGAGATTGGACACGATCAGTTGATACTAGTCAAAAATGACCCAATTATCAGCACCTCACTGAGTTTAAACGAGGTCGCGTAATAGGGCTTCGAGCAGCTGAATGTTCCTTCTGCGATATTGCAATAACACTTGGCAGGAATATAGCCACTGTGCATCATTGCTGGCAGCGGGGTCACGGGAATGTACGGTAATATTACAGAAGAGCGGGCTCCGGGTGGCCACTTGGCACGACGAGGGGAAGACCAGTGTCCGGACATTTGCCACGTTTTTACCTGCACCGAAGGGTCGGGTCCCTTGTCTCCTCCTCCTCCTCCTCCTCCTCCTCCTCCTCCTCATCGCTTGCTGAGCCTTACCGCTAGTTTACTTAACATAGAACCAGAATCTCCTTGGATTTTGCGCCACATTTCTAGACACAGTTTCGTTGTGGAAACTATTAAATGCATCTCGCATTGAAATCCGCACCAAATTTCAAGCCTCAGTAAAACTTCGCCAATCTTGGAGATTTTGCGTTCGTCTAAATTATTTTTCAGTGCTGCTGCAGCAGCTTTCTGTCGTGTTTTGTGTACCATGGTGGATCAGTTCCGTCTCTTTAATTTATTTGGTATGAATCTCTCGAGTGTTGTTGATACTATTTCTTTGAACTTAAACCACATATGGTCTTCACTTACATAGTTTGGAAGGATTGGAGGCTGTCTCTTAGGAAGACGTCAACCGAATTTTTAGTTGCTTTTATGAACAGATATATTTCGCGTTTAGTTTTGGTGAATTTCTTTGTTACGGAATTGATCCCGTCTACGACTGTGTGTTCACTAATGCCTGTATCCGCCGTGATGCTCAGGATTATCTGTGGCTAAGAGGTCAAGTGTGTTTTCGTAACCATTTACAATTTCAATGGCCTCATGAACTAATTGCTCAAAATAATTAAAAAAAAGCATTTAGAACAATTACGGAAGTTGTTTTCTATCTACAGTAGGGTCTGAAAATGTATTTTTGTCAACATACGAAAGGTAGATTGAAGTCACTGCCAACTATAAATTACATTATTTTTCCTTAAGTTGTGCTTCTTGTTTCTGTTGTAGTGCAGATCATTACAATTATGGCTTTTCCCTCTAAAACCTAGGATGCTTTCTCTGTGACCCTGTAAATACCAGAGCTAAATAATGTAGAACAACAACGTACGTTACAAGCATAGCATTCTGTATTACTTCATTTCCTTATTTCTAACGTTTTAAAATTGTACGTCGACTTTAGATGACAGGTCAATCATAGATGTTCTTGTCTCTATTTAGTGAACGTATTTTCAGTCATGTTTTGAACATTGTCACGCTACACTTTATTAACCAATGTTTCGCCGCAAGGGATATCGCATTTTAGAGAGTAAATTAATATGGAGTATGTCGTTCTTCTGTTCACACATTCCTTATTGTTTTTTGGCCATGCAGTTGTAATTAAAGTAGGCACAAATGCAGTGATAAAAAAGAAATGATTAGCGTACATTCGCATTCTCTTTACGTCGTTCCTTTCTTGCTGCTCCCATGGTGATGGACTGTTTCTGTCGCAATCAGTAAGCGTGAAAGTAAGCTACCGTACAGACAGAGGGATCTATATTTATACTTGGTAGAACTAATTATATACTGACATAATCGTCGGTATTGCTTTCGTTTCCCAAAAGTTATAGATATTTCGATTTCGGAAAAGAGGTTCTGTATTTGGCCAAGATGTCGAAGAAGAAGGTCCCTTACATACTGGTTGTATCGAGATGTGGAGACGGCGATCTGAAAGCGGACAGAAGTAGTACGAGGAAGGGCGTCCCCTACCTGAGGGATCGCTACCTGGCGGAAGGGGCAAGTGTGGCAAATGTCCGGCGTGGCAAATGTCCGGCATTCGGGAAGACCATCGTATTCGGCGTACGGCTTTGGCACTCCTTACTGCATCTACAGCAGCAATTTGAGCAGCTGCTGGCACCACAGTGACGCAATGAACTGTTACAAATGGGTTACTTCAAGGACAGCTCCGAGCCAGACGCCCTTGTACCGCGCATTCCACTGACCCCAAGCGACTGCCATTTGCGACTTTAGGGGTGTCAAGCGAGAGCTCATTGGAGGGCATTTGGAAGTCTGTTGTGTTTCCTGATGAAAGCTGGTTCTGCCTCGGTGCCAATGATGGTCGTGCGTTGGTTAGGACGAGGCCAGTTGAGGACCTGTTACCAACATGTCTGCATGCTACACACACTGGACCTACACCTGGAGTTATGGTCTGGCGTGCGATTTCGTATGACAGCAGGAGCACTCGCGTGGTTATCCCACGCACCCTGACTGCATATCTGTGCGTCACGCTCGTTGTTCGACTTGTGCTGTCATTCAGAATAGCATTATGGGGGGCTGTTTTCCAATAGGATAAAGCTTGTCCACAGACTCCTTTTATAACCCAACATGCTTTACAGGATGTCGACATGTTGCCTTGGCCTGCTAAATCAGCAAATCTGCCTTCAGTCGAGCAATATGAGATACCATCGGACGAAAACTCCGGCGTCATCCACATGCAGCATTAACCGTCTCTATACTGACCGAGCAAATGCAACAGGTATGGAATTCAAACCCCACAAACTGACATCCGGCACCTGTACAGAACAATGCATGCATGTTTGCATTCAACATTCTGGTGATTACACAGGTTATTAATGTACCAGTATTCCACATTTGCAATGACTTATCTCGCGCTTATCGTGGTCATCAAATGTTAATCACTTACATGCGTCAGGTAAACAAATGTATTCCCGAAATTTCATTACTCTACATTAACTATTTTTGGTGCTGTGATGTTTTTTCCGTCAGTGTTTTAGACAAAGGCGCCTCCAAAGGAGTCATACAGTCTCCCCTTATCAGCCGTTACATGTAACGGGCAATATACAATTTCTGCAGTCGCGTGAATTACGTATATATAACTCAAAATATAATAAAAACTTGTCGGTCGTACAGGAGGACAGCGGTTGCGAAAAACGGATCTCCCAAATAAATTTGTGACACTACCATCTTTTTGAATAGCGAGTTGTGCAGTGCTTATTATGGAAAACCATAGAACTGATATTACCTATACAAAGAGTATATGGGAGCATGGATCTGACTACCATAAGAAAAAAAAATGGTTTACATAAATATGGCGCGATATAAAATGTTGCTGTAGTCTTTGTAATTATGAAGTGGCATTTACTACAGAATTGTTTTTAAAAAAGTTCATATCATGCGCGCCGCAGGACCTTTGCTATTCCTACTGCATTTTTTGGCCTAGGACAAAATATAAATTGTAACCACAGACCTTTTCAACATGATGCGGTTCTTATCTGTAGTGCAGTGCTGTCTGATACGGTATCAACCTGGTGCAATGATTGGCAACTTCAAATTTTTAAAAATTTCGAAGTGCGTACTTCACAAAACGAAAAAACAATATTCTCAGACTGTAGTATCAGAGTCACAACCGGAGCCGGTTTAAGGCCCAAGCGACAGAAACAGCACACTTAGAAAAAGCTCCAGAGATCTTATTTGAAATTTGAGCCCAATTTGAATGGGAAAAATTTACATTTCAGATACATTTATACTAACTAAGCTGATAATTGATCCTAAAGTCAGTGGAGGCTCGTAAACAGACGTAAGCAGCATTTTTGCTTCTATTATTGTGTACGTACTGACGTGTCTGTTTCTGCTGTTGTGATTATACATAATCAAAAAGTTATTATAACACTTGTAGACAAATGCAAGCTGTGGGTCACAATTTGGTGCAAATATTTTAATATGACGCCATTTAAGTGATGGACGTGGCAGTTTAAATTGATACTGTCACCTGTAACAGAACCCAGGCTAAAAGTGTGAACGCTGCTATTTTATATTATGATATTTATAATAATTTTTTATTGTATATTATATACTGTTATTAATAGTATTATAGTATATAATACACTACTGGCCATTAAAATTGCTACACCACGAGGATGACGTGCTACAGACGCGAAATTCAACCGACAGGAAGAAGATGCTGTGATATGCAAATGATTAGCTTTTCAGAGCATTCACACGAGGTTGGCGCCGGTGGCGACACATACAACATGCTGACATGAGGAAAGTTTCCAACCGATTTCTCATACACAAACAGCACTTGACTGGCATTGCCTGGTGAAACGTTGTTCTGATGCCTCACGTAAGGAGGAGAAATGCGTACCATCACGTTTCCGACTTTGATAAAGGTCGGATTGTAGCTTATCGTGATTGCGGTTTATCGTATAGCGACATTGTTGCTCGCGTTGGTCGAGATCCAATGACTGTTAGCAGAATATGGAATCGGTGGGTTCAGGAGGGTAATACGGAACGCCGTGCTGGATCCCAACGGCCTCGTATCACTAGCAGTCGAGACGATGTGCATCTTATGCGCATGGCTGTAACGGATCGTGCAGCCACGTCTCGATCCCTGAGTCAACAGATGGGGACGTTTGCAAGACAACAACCATCGCAGTGAACGCACATTGGAAGCGTGTATTCGTCATCGCCATACTGGCGTATCACCCGGCGTGATGGCATGGGGTGTCATTGGTTACACGTCTCGGTCACCTCTGGTTCGCATTGACGGCACTTTGAACAGTGGACGTTACATTTCAGATGGGTTACGACCCGTGGATCTACCCTTCATTCGATCCCTGCGAAACTCTACGTTTCAGCAGGATAATGCACGACCGCATGTTGCAGGTCCTGTACGAGCCTTTCTGGGTACAGAAAATGTTCGACTTCTGCCGTGGCCAGCACATTCTCCAGATCGCTTATCAATTGGAAACGTCTGGTCAGTGGTGGCCGAGCAACTGGCTCGCCACAATACGCCAGTCACTACTCTTGATGAACTGTGGTATCGTGTTGAAGCTGCATGGGCAGCTGTACCTGTACACGCCATCCAAGCTCTGTTTGACTCAATGCCCAGGCGTATCGAGGCCGTTATTACGTCCAGAGGTGGTTGTTCTGGGTACTGATTTCTCAGGATCTATGCAGCCAAATTGCGTGAAAATGTAATCACAAGTCAGTTCTAGTATAATATATTTGTCCAATGAATACCCGTTTATCATCTGCATTTCTTCTCGGTGTAGCAATTTTAATGGCCAGTAGTGCATTTATATTGTTATAATTAATTCTGGTGTGTGTTACATTCTTCTGGTCATGCACACTGCCAGAAAAAACTTGATATACCTGAAAAGGAGGATCAATTTTGATCCGGTTACGGCCTATGCCACCTGGGGGATAATAGATGTGCAGATAATGGTTGAACGTCGTCCGCCAACTGACATCGTAGTGGCACACCTACCAGAGCGCCATCTGTGTCTACCTTTTAATACGGCATGCTTACCGCCAGAAGGTTCAGTGTGGTTCAGACGTATAAAGCAATCGGGGAACCGAGCCACGCAGGCGCACTCGTGCTTCCTACAGCCAACTGAGAGAGTTTGAAAGGGGTTACATTGTAGCCTTCCGAGTGGCGGGGTAATCCCCTCGGAGAATTGCCACACAAGCTGGTCGTTATACGTCAGCTACACAACGGTGCTGGTATCAGTGGTCACGTGAACATTCTCACATCCGTAGACGAGGTTCTGGATGTCCACGCAGCACAGGCGCTCGCCACGATCGTCGTATTGTAAGGGCATCAGCGACAGATCGTACGGCTATCACCGCACAGATAAGAGGGCTTGCGAGCCCAGACGTGTCAGTGCGAACCGGTGGTTAGCTGTGAGACTGCGGGCAAGTACACCTCTACCCCTTCCACTCACGCCACAGCATCAAAGTGCACGGCTCAACTGGTGCCGTTGTCTTCAGCTATAAAAGCAGATACCGGATGCACGCAAATGATGGTCGACGTAGACCTGGTGAGCGCTGTCTCTTAGGGGGCGTTAATCCAAGACGCAATGTCCCCTCCCCCCAGGCCTTACGGTTGTTGGTGCGATAAGCTATACTTTCGTTACCTTTGGTGCTTCTGGAGGGACGCTAACCAGCGCTCGGTACGGGCAGAATGTTGTTAAACCCGTTATTTTACCGTTCTCACTTCAGTAAGGTGACGTGCTGTTCTAACTGGATAATGCTCGGCCGCAAATTGCTCGTGAACTCAACATACTGTACAAGACGTTCAGCTACAACCATATCCAGCACGGCATCGAGCACATGTGAGACGTGATGGGATGAGAAGTGACTCGTGCGACTCATCAACAAATTACTCTTACTGAACTACGGGAACAGGTCGAGCAGGAGTAAAATAACGCATCCCAGGACAGTATTCGCCATCTGCACGATCGATGGGTGCGTGAGTCAGTATTTTCATTGCCGCCTGTAGACGCTACACCACTTACCAAAATGGGTGTTGCAGCATGGTTCGGTACGTGGTACATCAGAGCCGCTTGTATTATTGATCTGTAAGTTTAATAATTTCATATACTCCGTAAGTACTGTTGATACAATAATTCGTGAGTGAATTGGAAACCTCTAAAAGGAGATATATATATTTGCGGCAGTGTATTACCGATCCCAGGACATACTAACTAGTAAACTCCACCTCCTGTTCTCAGAAAAATACCGAGTGCTTCGCCAATGCTCATAATGAAAAATAAAATGTTTGTGGACACAGGCACGCATCCCACCTACTAGATGTGGCGCCTCCATCTCCTTCTGGCAATAGTATCGAAAGAACGTGGCAGCAACACTTGATTCCAGACCGCCGTGTTCACTAGGTCTCATAGAGCAGTGTTTCCCAAAACGGTGTTCTGCTGAAAGTGTATAAGTGTCTCACGAAAAACTATTAATAACACAGCGGCTTTTCTTCCTACGCTTTGACGACACTAATTATTTTTAATTTTATGATTTTCGTGTTATTGGTTAAGATTTAAAAGTGAAGTGATCGCACAATTAAACAAGTTTTTCTCACTGTTTAAAACTTTTTTAACCTTCGAATTAAACAAGGATCCTCAAAGCGTTCCATCAGATGAAAATTTGTGAACCCCTGTCCCTATTGTTGCTTGCTCCTTGTCCTCTTGTCCAGCATTTCTGTGAAATTACTGCCTTAGTAACGACAAAGTAACTGACGAAAATATGTCGGAGAAAACAAATTATGACATATTATCGACAGAAGCAAAAAATGAAAGGATGTTTGAAAAACAAATTAAGGTTATGAAAGTTTTTTAAGCTAAGGCTTTGAATTTTTTACATTGGTTTCTACAAGCATGCAAGCATTGAGAAATCTTGTAAAGATGTCATTTCTCCAAACGGAAATACTGTGTGTATAAGTGGTGGTCTCTTCAAACATTGAAGTATTTCTGGTGCAGTTGAGAGCTAATTTTATTTACTTGTTACCAAACATACTTTCTTGTTTCTAAAAAGTTTTTCATTTTATCAGAAAAACTGATTTTGTAACACCCCACTCGTCACTTAGCTGGTTTAGGCATGTGTTCACCCCAACTAATTGACTAACAGATCAACAGAGACTGCAAAACTACCGTAATATCGGATAACGCAAAAAAGTAGTATGGGGCTGTGACTCCTGATTGAACTGCAGTGGCAGTGTTGACATTAATTTATTCAGAATCGATCACTTTTAATTAAAAAGGGGTGCACATTGATGTTATATTCAGCTATTGAACACCAGATGCAAATGTTGAACATAAAATTAAGAAAGTGACTTGGGATTTCAACTACTTGATTGAAAACAGATGCAGTCGATTAGCACAAATTTATTTTAACTCCCGACCTTCAATCATCACATTACAAGACTCTCCTATCAGGCAGTGGTAATAAATTGCGTTTGCGTGGAGTAAAGCGTGATAACTCAAAAGTAATTCCTATCGACTGACCCAGGCGTAATGCGAAGTGCGAGAAGAATTCTACAATACACGGCCCATGAAACCCTCGTGGAAACTTTGCCAACGTGATCCAACAAATTAATCAGTGGCCGGAGCGGGCGCAATATCACCGAATACAACGTGGTGGAGCGACGTCGTCGTGTGGACATCGGCTGACCTCATGGTGCTGCAAGGCTGCGCTCGTCTATTCACTCCAACTTTCTATCTCCAAGCTCAATCGTTCCATTTACTAAGTCCTAAACTGCAGAGATGCTCACTCTTTCTCAGGCAAGCTGAGTAAAGAACGCCACGTCCGCACTCTAGGCAAGCTGGGAATGGAAGACCTCTACAGGGACTTCTCCCAGTCCGCTCTTCACCTCGGTTTCCCCTCCAGCAAAATCACTTACGCCAATTGCAGCGCAAGTCGCGTTAACTATGCGTCGCTTCCCAGCGCCGACCAATGCCTGCTCTGGGAAGTGAACAAATTCCCACAAAATTTCCCTTCCTCTCAACTTCTGCTATTTAGCTCCTCCCAGGCCACCCATCAAGGTTAGCGTCTGCACAAACACCAATTTTTCCGGAATTCTGACTCCCAGGAGAGTACCTAAAATTCCTCGGTCCTACGTTCCCAACGGAGGCTGGCATATTTCATTCTGTCGCTCTTCACCTGATTTACTTTAGACTCTGTGGACCGTGAATTCAGCATGAAGTTGCTATAGTCACAAACATGCATATTTTGACCTCTGTTGACAGCTACACCGTAGCTTTGCGTGGCTTTTTCGCATGTTTTCCTGAAAATGGGACGACGGACATTTATCAACAGGCGTACAAGTTCTCCGTCTGCTTTCCGGTACACCAGCATGGAGTCGGGGCCAACCACCCATGCTGTCACTCATCTTAAGGCGGCTGGAGGTCGCGTCGCGTAACCGCTTTCTCAGAGCGTGAGTCGCCCTAAGCTGCCTATTGTCGCTTCCCTTCGCCGTTCTCCAGCCGGCCACGGTCAACTCTAAATACTTCCCTGAGGTAAACTAGCATCCAGTAAATCGACTCGTTTCCACAAAGTTTTCATATCGTGTGAATTACTTCAAAACCATCACCTGACATTAATTATTCCAATACGTCCATACTATACCCTCTACAAGATGCATTGTGCCTTGTCAGTCATTTTGTCCAGCCCTACTGTTCACTCAACGTGAGTTAGGTGATCTTTAATGACTTCATGTAAGGGGCATAGTTCTTGCCATCTTACAATTTCTATTTGTTTAATTCTTTGCTATTTCTATAGACAGACAGATTCGCAGTCAATGAAGGGAAAGTAATAAAATGTTTAAAAACGTTAGATACTATTTGGCTCATGACTGCAGCCCTCAACAATAAACGGCCTTCAGAAAATTGGAGTTCTGCGAATGCATTGTGGTCCTCTGCCTCGATGCACTAGAGTACTGTTGAAAACCATTGTTGAGTCATAAAAAGTAGGGATTTCCTTCTGATCCATATGTATAATCTCACGTTTCGTGTAAGTAAGTTAAATATTATAACATTTGGGCCGTGCCAAACGTGGGGAAGGGGGGGGGGGGAGGGGGCAGCCTGTTGACGCTTGTGTGGAAAAATGTTTCCCAGCTGGCCCTGGTCGCAATTGGAATCAATCAACCCATACAAATACTTGGGTCTACGAATTTGTGGAGGTGCGAAATGGGAAGACAACTCACTCAGGTTCAACGTAGGTAAAACAGGTAGCTACATTTCGGTTCATTGCTAGTATTCTAGGAAAGTGTAGTTCTATTGTAAAGGAGATGGTTTACAAAAATCTCTTGGAACCCATCCAACAATACTGTGTGGGACCTGAACCAAATAAGAGGCTAACAGAGGATACTGACTTACACAGAGGGGGACGGCATGAGTTCGTTTGACCCATGGGACAGCTTCACAGAACTGACGAGAAACCTGGAGTTGGAGGCGCGTTAAGATATATGCCAACTATCCTGCGGAAGTCTACTTACAAAGTTCCACGAACCAGTATGAAGTGAGGAACTTTGGAATATAGTACAGCACACAATCTGTCACCCTCGTAGGGAACACGGAGACGAGGTTACTGTAATTACAACGCGCGCGGAGGCTTTGAAGCAGTATCCCGTTTTCCCAACGAGTGGAACCGAAAGGAACCATAATACGTGATGCAGTGCCAAATACCCTCTGCCACGCACTTCAGTAGTTTGCAAAGTATACATGTGAGCATCTTGCGTGTTCACTGTACGACTTTGATTTTTTGACACTCTATTGCAAAACTCTCACCGCTTCCTCAGTCCCAGTCACATTTAACACACATATTTACACAGTTATTTTGTCTCATTTCACAAAGCTCAAGTTTTCCTTCTCGCCCATGAGAAAGTGATTGTCGGAAGACTTCGGCAGTAGTCGACAGATATCGCTACTATGGCTTCAGACATCCGCAAGTGCAAATAATCGCCAACAGATGACTCTAGAATACTAATCAGGGAGATTTCTCAGTACCGCGTTAAGTGATAAATGTGCATTGTGTTTCATAATTCCTGTTACAGGCTTGTAGGTGTTGCAGATGGGACTTAAGAGGTACAGTTTTGACAAGGAACCCACGTCCGGAAATGTACCATTTTGAAATAAAATAGGTTTGAATATCGAGTTCGTTTCAAATTGCCTGCTTCACAGTACGCACACAAACTAATAAGAGAGCGTCGTCGTCCGTTTCTGTTGTAATTATGACATTACACGTCATTTTCATGAGACTGCAACGCTGCGCAGTCACTGACGCCTGTCGACGGTTCGCACGGCTCCCCCCGTCGGAGGTTCGAGTCCTCCCTTGGGCATTGGTGTGTGTGTGTGTGTGTGTGTGTGTGTGTGTGTGTGTGTGTGTGTGTGTGTGTGTGTGTGTGTGTTGTCCTTAGCGTAAGTTAAAGTTAGATTAAGTAGTTGTAAGCCTAGGGACCTTTGTCCTCAGCAGTTTGGTCCCATAGGGACTTACCACCACCAGACCGCAACAACGCCTCAGAGAGAAATTCGTACGTTCGCAGCTAGGAGGGTTGACTGGTGCTCCACGAATGCACCGAACTCTCGACTTCGAAGAGGACGTCCTTTGTCACGTAGAAGAGAACCCGGCGACGAATACTCCAGATAGTATCCAAGCCATGCGCTCCTGTAGAACACACAGGTCAGAGCCCTTTATCTCCGCTGTGTGTCTACAGTCAAGCTAGAAATTTGATAAATGACCTGATCTTTATACTTATTTTACATCTAAACAGTAAGTTTCTAGACATGGGTTTCTTATCACAAATTTATCAACTTAGTCCCATCTACAAGCCCTAGCAGCCTGTGATACGAATTAAGAAATATCCTGTATATATCAAGCGCAGCTCTTTGTCAGGCATTCGGAAATCGAAAGACAAGAACTGTTTAAATAAAACTGAAAATGCACCTTGGGATACACAATTTGAACATCCAGTGATTCCAAACTTAAATACGTACTTAAAGACTATTTCTCAAAAACATTCGCATACGCAAATCCACCACCTCCTTTAGCCTTGATGACGTTGGCAACATACAGTAGCATGTACTCTACTAGAAACGGAAGGAAGAAGTTAGTGACACTTCTGACTTCCTCGGAAGTGAAGTAAAGATGACGTGTTACTCGCTGCGACCACGAAACTCGATAGCAATCGACCCAATAAGCCGGGAGGGACACCAGGTTCTCTCATGTGTGAGTGGGCCCTCGGAAATCGCATCGTATTCGCAGATAAAACAGACAAATATTTGCGTCCTGAGTGAATTTTCACTCTGTAGCTGAGTATGCGCTGATATGAAACTTCCTGCGAGGTTACACTGTGTGCCGAACCGGGACTCAAACCTAGGACCTTTGCCTTTCGTGGCAATGCTCTGCCAGCTGAACTACTGGTTTCAGACGTTTCACGTCGTACACACTAACGGACATCTGTACGATAGAGCATGAAACGTGATTCTTGTGAAAAGGCCACCTGTCGCCACTCAGTTGCGATACTGGCGTGCATATTGCAGCCTCCGTGGCCGATGAACACGTCAACGTAGGTGTAGGATTGCGAAGGCCCACAAGCAGCAACGTTCTCTGAACAGTCGTTCACGAGACGCTTTTGGTCGCCCATTGGTTCATCTGGGTGGTTAATCGCTCAACAGTTGCACATCTGTCATCTATGATCCGTGCTGCATCACAGTTGCCTCGGCTCCTGTTTTGGATAGCGCCATTTTCCCATCCGCTGTACAGTATACTTCAACCGAGGCGGAAAGCGAATATAGACTTAAACGTTTCGGAAATACTTCCACCCTTGGGACGAAAACTAATCATCATGCCCTTTTGGAAGTCAGATAAATCGCTCCGTTTCCGCATTACGAGAACGACTGCACTGTTTTCCACGTCCTTTCGGCAGGCTTTATATACCCTTCATTGCTAGTGCTGCCACCTACCGTCTGTAAGTGGTTACTGGACGTTGACGTCGAACATAGACGGTGGTCACATTAATGTGACTGCACCGTGTACAGTGTATATATTACTAGATAATAGAGTTACGTAGCTCAACAAGACACGGAGCACGGGAGCACAGCTCAGCGACAAAGCACAGAATCCAGCTAACACCTGCTAGCGGTATGCTTCACAGATGCAACGAACGTTATGAATCACTAGGACGCGAAGTCTCCCGACTGCACCGATCAGGACAAGGGAGCCCACGTGATAAGTTACAATTACCACATACTAGTTCTATAGGATTCCCCTCTCCATTCCATGTAAACACTCCATATAAGTGAATGCGTTCACCATCTGCCTGAACGGTGTGGGCAAACGGAACGTAACACCTGATCATCCTGTTGGTATCTTACCATAGGCTTGTGCCATCGTGCCCCTGTAGATGCCAACGATACATCAATGTATCTGAAATATCGATATTTTGTTGAACTTATAACACAGTTATTTAAACATGGATTATTCTAGATACAGACAATATCAGTACAAAAATTGGGAGATATTCCTTCTTGTGCAAGGTACTGTCCGTCTGTCTGTCTATCCTTTTAGTTTGGGCGTCAAATTTTTCGTTGTTTACGTATATACTGAATAACACAAGTTAGTTAAATGATACATGAAATATTCATTGAAAATAGAATGAAACTAAAAAAAACTGTGGTTCTCTAAGCTGTAGAGTTGGTCATTTCTTTCGTCTTATTGCTCCTTTAAGTCTCTTTAAAATATATTTTCTTTTCTGCAATAAATTTTGCCGAATGTTTTGGAAAACAAATAGGAAAAAGGTCTCTCCTTCTCTAAATGATTGTATGCCAAGTGTTGCGTACTCTAGCCTCCAACGTATTGTAACCTGCAGCCGATTAGGAAAGCATTTGTGGCTTT
This sequence comes from Schistocerca serialis cubense, assembly GCF_023864345.2. Classification (NCBI taxonomy): domain Eukaryota; kingdom Metazoa; phylum Arthropoda; class Insecta; order Orthoptera; family Acrididae; genus Schistocerca; species Schistocerca serialis. The sequence goes on along the minus strand of NC_064641.1, from coordinate 287,496,467 downwards.
TATCTCAGTTGTTAGGCAGTTGGCGACCGGCAGAATGTTTCGTGAAGGGCACGTGCTGTCAAGCACTGAGAACGGCCCTGATAGCGATTTTCCTAAGAAAAATCAACTTGTTTTGAACTTTCCGCTGTAAACGTACGTGGGACTCTCGATGCTTGGAACACGCGTGAGCACCAATTGTATTACAAACGCGGGAAAACGTGACACATTCTTACTCGGTTTAACTACTCCACGAAACTGTCGTAAATCAATCTTCATGTGCTTCTTTGCAATCAGCCGGCTGATAAGAATACTTTACGAGGAAATGATTGCCACCTCACTTGAACTGAGAAGTGGTACTTGTAACGCTTAATTACAGTAGGTGCCGTACAGCTTACCGTAGTTCGTCAACTGACGAGATATCTGTAGACGAGTTGGACCCGAAAACACTAGTAAGCAACATTTAAGCAAGAAGAATTTTAAAGAGCATCATAAAAAGGGTTATCCCAGATTATAATTAACTAGTCAGAAAGAAAATTGGCTACTCCGAAAAATCTATTATGGTTGAACATTCTTTGGAAAACGGACACCAGATCAAATTAAACGACGCCTCTTTCGTGGCTCGCATAACGATTTTAAGATTGTGTGATGAAAGGAGGCACTGAAACAAAATATACATATAACACTGAACGGTATCTGAAGAGGATTATATTACGTACGTTACTCAATAGATAAACAGTCGATAAGCTATGAGTATGTATTCAATACGGATTTTTTTCCATAGAAAAGGTATAGATTTAATTCAGGGTCGTCATTAAAAGATAGTTGTCAATAGATGCTGCTGAATAATAGTAGACTGATCAAATGATTTAAATGTGATGAAATAAGTGAGTCAGTGATGCAATTGGTTACTGAATTTCAAACATATCTCCAACATAATGGGGTTCTCTGAGCTCAAAAGTAAATAATTTAAATTTAACAAGCAGAGGATAAACTGCTATCACCAAAGGATAGTGCACATTCGAATACTGGTTCTTAGAGTGAGTGGTAGACAGTAGACAAACTCCCAGCTCAAATCACTAATCAGTCATCTGTTCCTAGGTTGAGTACTTAATAAAACAGTCTACACTTAGTAAGAAAATAAATGAATTGACTTGGGAAACCCCCACATCCTTCACAGCCACACCATCATCACGCAGAAGAAAGAAAAGAAATTAGAGGTAGTACAACATGCAGCATGAATGCACATCGACGGCAAAGGTTTGCTCCACCGGTCTAATTCACAACAAGGAAAATGCGCGCTGTGGAATTGAATAAGAATTACGATCCGAAAGGCAATTCAGAGAGTGAGATTCAATAATGCATAGGAATTCAGATTCACCTAAAGCTGACGGGAAGAACGTGGCAGAACAAGTTGCATGTTTCACTTTTTTTTTTAAATTCTGATGTTAGCTTATTTATTGTCTCAAGCTGTCCCCGATGAGTTTCCTTAAGTAAATTTAAGCCAGAGTCAATACTTTCCTCGTCGGACATTTTATTTAGTCTTCTGATTCTTCTTTCTATCGGAATATCAAACGTATTGCAGATCTCCCTCAGCTGTTTTTGAGATTAGAGACTCACTCTTTCCCTCACAAAATAGGCACTGCTTTCAGCTTTTGAACACATCGATCAGGTCCAAGTCCTCTTTGTTGTTGCATCATTCACTTCAGTAAGCACTGGGCTCCCAAAATGAAGGAATGCAAAGAATGGGTCCGTCATAATGCAAACAAACTGCCTGCAACTCCTTCAGTTTCCAACGTTTCTTCTGATCCATCCCATAAGACTTCCAAAGCTTCTGTTATGCTTTCAGTGTGCTCAACAAGCAAATGTGATTCATGTTTTGAACTCAATCTTGTATCACAGGAGCGCATCCAGATTAGGTTTCTGAATACCCCTAATGTGTCCAGCCAAGGTTGCAGCATCATCATATCCAGTACTCCACTTTCAAACGATGTCCTTTCAGCTTGCACCAAATTTGTTCTGTAATTTCATTAGCTGATTTCCCCCCTTTGTAATAAAAGTTCCACAACAGTTTTTGTTATTTCCGAGTTTGCAATACTAAAAAGGAAGAAACGTTGTTTTTATGTTACCTGGTATGTGTGGGTCCTTGAAATGATCTTGGCTATTTTTCCGCGCAAACTGACTAGGTGTAACGGCTGTGCTTAGCAACACACGTTTGGGTTCTTTGTGCATTCGTTACAATGACGCAATGGATGCTGACTGTGAGCAAATGGCGAACATTAAGTTCTGCGTTAAGCTCGGAACCGCCCCCCCCCCCCCCTCCCGTAAAACGTGGACAGTGATTAAGCCAGCATATGCAAGCGAGGCACTTTCAAGAAGTTACGTTTTCGAGTGGCACTAAAGGTTTCGTGAAACCCATCCACAACACAAACTGATGCAAACAAACAGCGTGTGAGGCAGTTATTGCAAGAAGGCCATCATGGAACTGTGAATGCGATATCAGAAAAACTTAATTTGAATCGTGATGTGTCATAAGATTTAGGGAAACGGAAACTTAATGCGAAACTCGTCCCTTACAGACTAACACGAACAGAAAGAGGGAAGACGAAGAATTTCTGCTGAACTACTGGACAGAGCCAGACGTGATCCCGCATTTCCTCAAATATTATTCCTGGAGATGAAAGCTGGTGCTACCAGTATGACTCTCACGCGGAGCGTCAAGGTGCTGAATGGCGGAGCCCTGGATCAAAAGCCTAAAAAAAAAGGTCATACGACAACCTTCGAGAAAAACACACGATCGCATACTTTGATAGTAAAGGATTAGTTCATCATGAATGAACGTGTTCCTCCAGGTCAAACCCATTACATCGAAGGCTTGAAACGTTTGCGACTGGCAATTCGATGTCGCCGCCCTGATTTGTGGCTTTCTAAGGACTGGTACTTAGTGCATGGCAATCCAGGACCCCACACTGCTTTATCTGTTGCCGAGTATCTGGCCAAACATTCTGTTATTGCCACCTCACATGCGCCATATTCGCCCTACCTCTCGCCTTGCGATTTTTGTCTTGTTTCCACTAGTGAAATGGCGAATGAAAGGAAAGCTTCATCAAGATATCACAGACATCCAACGGTCTGTGACAAATGAGCTAACAAACATCGCGGTTGAAAATTTCCCTACTTGCTTCCAAGACCTCCAGAAACGTTGGCAACTGTATGTAGACAGACAAGGGGACTACTTCGATAGGAGCTAGGATCATCACTTGGTAAGTGCAATTTTCAGGTTAAAAAAAAGGAAAAAAGAACTCGTTCGGAACTTTTCGGACAAAGGGACTAGAATGAAGTCAATAAAGAATTCATCTATTGCGACTTCTGAAGCCTCAATATGTACATAATGAATTACTTGGCCTTGCAAATTTTCTTAAATATCTCTCTTCTGAGATGACAACATGATCACGAAGTACTTAAAAGAATACACTTTGGCTTTGTGGGGAGAGATAAGATACAACGTAGCCGTCTGTTTGCTAAACTTTGTGTAGTTGATTCGCAGCTGCATCATATTTGGCAGACAACTTGAAAGTTTCAAAAGAATTCCACAGTTATCACTTCCACAAAAATAATCTGAGTGACTACGCAAGAGCAAGTACTGAATTTCTAAATGCAATACACAATCAAGAATTCTTGTTAATACAGCTTTCCATTTCTTAGATGACTTACGTTGTTCTAAATGGACAGCATCATCGATTGTTTCACATTTATGTAGACGCAATCCAAGCTCTTTCCAGTTTGCAAATGCTTCAACATTTTTTCATGATTTAACATTCGGGGATTAAGCTTCTTCCGCGTTTTAAAACCTCGTGGTTGTACAAAAGAACTTCATTTGTTTTTAAGCATGCATAAAAGCTATATACAGCTCATTTCATAGCAGGATACAACCACCATGCCCTTAAAATTCTCTCGCCATTTTCTAACTTCATGTAAAACCAATCCAAAGAAAATTACCTGCCAGTATAATCTGTTGAAACAATGCGTCTTTATTTTGTAATTCACACGTCCCTCTCTTTACAAGTTCGTTTTTCAAAGTGTTGCTTAACTTTTCTGGCGAATAACTATAACTTTCAAATCTGCTCTGAGAGAGTGATCCCTGCGCAGATGTTCACACATTTTCAGGCAAACTTGTCTCTGCTTCTACTGTAGAGAGTGTGCAGCGTATGGACACCGGATTACAAGAACGTGCAAATTCTGGTGTGCTTACAGAACGGGTGTTATCAGCAGTTTGCACAATAACTCTGTCAACACTTTCATATAGCTTAGCTGTTCTGTTTTCGTCTTTTTCTGTATTGGGCTCCAGATTTCTTTCTTAAAAACTTTATGGAAGACGTAACTAGTGCAGAAGCTTTTAGGCAACATACTGGAAACCGAGGCTACAATCTGAGGCAGTAGATACAATGACGGTAAAAAAATCGCAACACCACAAAATAATTGATGCAGAGTAATTACATTTCTGGAATACATTTCTGTGGGTAACATATTATGTGATTAACATTGCAAGATCACAGGTTAAGGTAAGCACAAGATCAGCTGCTGCAATTGTGAAATGCTGGTTCATTACTAACCGTCGTAACCAACAGAATGTGGAATGCAAGCATGAAAACGTGTATGCATTTTACGGACAGGTGCCGGTTGTCAGTTTCTGGGATGGAATTCCATGCCTGTTGCACTCGGTCGGTCAATACAGGGACCGTTAATGCTGTCTGTGGATGAGGCTTGAGTTGTCGTGCAATAATTCCCATATGTGCTCGACTGGAGACAGATTTGCAGGCCAAGGCAACATGTCGACCCTGTGCAGCATGTTGGGTTAAGACAGCAGCATTTGGCCGAGCGTTATCCTGTTGGAAAATACCCCCGTAATGCTGTTCATGAGTGGCAGCATAAGTCGAATCACCTGGTTGTTGTACAAACTTGCAGTAACGGTGTGTAGGATAACCACAAGAGTGCTCTTTTTATATGAAATCGCGTCCTAGACTGTAATTCCAGGTGCAGGTCCAATGAGTCTAGCATGCAGACAGGTTGTCTGCAGGTCTTCAACTGGCCTCCTTTTAACGGACTCCTTCTTGGTATTGTGACTTTTTTCCGCAAGGACAGGAACGGCAAACAGGACAGGATATGCGTAGGTCCTGTAGCTAGCCAGAAATCACTATTACGAGGAACGCTGAGTGGTATATTCACGCTACAACAGCTTACTTTAGTGTATTATTCATTTTTTATGGTACACTTTAATGGGAAGATACAAAAAGTGATCCATTATTTGCAAAAACTAATAGATCGTGAATAAAAAAAATTGTTTGGGGTAACTCAGATAACACTCTCAGGTACGCAAGGGTTAAGACCAGTCTCAATAGCTACTGTTTCCTAGAGGAAACAAGCTAAAACTCTTTTGGGAACAGCAACTTTTTTATTGCCAAACATTGACAATCAAGAAGCTGCTGTTTCCACGATTAAAGACAAATGTATCAATAAATAAACTTACTGATCCACCATTCTATAATACAGAAATCGGTGCATATGCGACAGCTTGCATACCTACGTTCCAAAACGCCGCACATAAAAACAGTATTTACCGGTGCTCATACCTCGGGTTCTTTTGGCAATGAAAAGATAGGGCCAAGTGCTTTGGATAGCCCTGGGGCTAGGGGCCTTTTGTAAACACAACATAAAAAATCGTCTTAGCGTCATTGTTCTGCAGTACAGGGTCAAAGTATCGACATTTCCCACTTTCTCCTGCTTAGACAAATGGAGCAAATGAATGTGGTCTATGGTGGGCTTGATGGAACGTATGGAGGCACCATTAGCCATTAGTTCATGGGCAGTTCCTCGGAAAACCTTATCTACATCTACATCTATACTCCGCGAGCCACCTTACGGTGTGTGGCGGAGGGTACTTATTGTACCACTATCTGATCCCCCCTTCCCTGTTCCATTCACGAATTGTGCGTGGGAAGAACGACTGCTTGTAAGTCTCCGTATTTGCTCTAATTTCTCGGATCTTTTCGTTGTGATCATTACGCGAGATATATGTGGGTGGTAGTAATATGTTGCCCATCTCTTCCCGGAATGTGCTCTCTCGTAATTTCGATAATAAACCTCTCCGTATTGCGTAACGCCTTTCTTGAAGTGTCCGCCACTGGAGCTTGTTCAGCATCTCCGTAACGCTCTCGCGCTGACTAAATGTCCCCATGACGAATCGCGCTGCTTTTCGCTGGATCATGTCTATCTCTTCTATTAATCCAACCTGGTAAGGGTCCCATACTGATGAACAATACTCAAGAATCGGACGAACAAGCGTTTTGTAAGCTACTTCTTTCGTCGATGAGTCACATTTTCTTAGAATTCTTCCTATGAATCTCAACCTGGCGCCTGCTTTTCCCACTATTTGTTTTATGTGATCATTCCACTTCAGATCGCTCCGGATAGTAACTCCTAAGTATTTTACGGTCGTTACCGCTTCCAATGATTTACCACCTATGGCATAATCGTACTGGAATGGATTTCTGCCCCTATGTATGCGCATTATATTACATTTATCTACGTTTAGGGAAAGCTGCCAGCTGTCGCACCATGCATTAATCCTCTGCAGGTCCTCCTGGAGTACGTACGAGTCTTCTGATGTTGCTACTTTCTTGTAGACAACCGTGTCATCTGCAAATAGCCTCACGGAGCTACCGATGTTGTCAACTAAGTCATTTATGTATATTGTAAACAATAAAGGTCCTATCACGCTTCCCTGCGGTACTCCCGAAATTACCTCTACATCTGCAGATTTTGAACCGTTAAGAATGACATGTTGTGTTCTTTCTTCTAGGAAATCCTGAATCCAATCACAAACCTGGTCCGATATTCCGTAAGCTCGTATTTTTTTCACTAAACGTAAGTGCGGAACCGTATCAAATATATATATATATATATATATATATATATATATATATATATATATATATATATATATATATATATTTGTACTTTCACAGGCTCCATCGGACCAAAACTCAGCAGAGAATTCCAAGACGGCTATGCACACCTAATGGGTGTAATTTATACGAAGTGTTCTAACATCCCAATCTCGAACAACCTTGAAAATTTTCTTCATATCATTACAAGTTTCCGATATACAGCTGTTCAAAGTTACCCTACCTGCACACGTAAAATCCAGTTTGAAGCGAAAATTTGGTTTATAAAATGACGTAGCACGGAGGAATATGCTGTAAAGTGTCTCGTGTGGGAACCCCATGCTGTAATACATACGGAAGGACGACGGTTCACATCCGCGTCCGGTCGTCCTGATTTAGGTTTCCCGTGATTTCCCTAAATCGCTTCAGTCAAATGTTGGGATGGTTCTTTTGAAAGGGCACAGCCGATTTCCTTACCCATCCTTCCCTAATCTGAGCTTGTGCTCCTTCGCTAGTGACTTCGTTGTCGATGGGTTGTTAAACACTAATCTCCTGCTTCTGTTGTACTGAAACACATGCAAAATATTTTTGTCAATAAAATCCGATCTGAGGTGTAAAATTAGTTTAGCGTTACTTCAATTTCACTTAAGTAGATTATCTAAATTTTACTGACCTATAAAGTTCTTTTCCTATGAGCTACATGCAATACTGCAGCAGAGGAAAGGAACCACTGAGAAGTACTCCTACTGGAGCTCAAATAATGCGAATATGTTCCTGTTTATTAAAAAAAAAAAAAAAAACCCCTCTCTCTGAAAAGAGGTGTACTAGCTGACTGATTCTGTCTTCCTCAGCCCCCTTTAAAATCTTCTCTTAAATTTTGGCTTCAAAAAACATTCGAGGTTTTTTATGCTGAGAGAGAAGTCAGTGGCACTGGAAAAAAACGGAAAAGTAATAAATAGTGGAAGATAGTAGACTGTGGTTGTATTATAGAAAGAGCAAAAGAGACACAGGCTGTGTGAGAGAAAGAGGGGGGGGGGGGACAGCAGCAATGGAACATTTTTGACAGTGAGAGAACAATGCTAGGCAAAGAGTGAAGGAGACAGTGGAAGAGGGGGAGGGAGAAAGGGAAAGTGGAAGTGGGTGAGATCCATTTAAGATGAGAGAGAGAGAGTACGTGACTATGACAATGAGGAAGAGAGAGATAGTGACAGAAGAAACAGCAGCAGTGGGAATGGATGAATGAGGTAGTAACAGCAAGTGAAAGCAAGAGGGAAGCAATGACAGTGAGAGGAGGCAGTATCAGTAAGACAGAACAAAGGGGACTGTGGCTGTGACACCAGCGAGAGACAGCCAGACACAGAGAGATAACAATTGGTTAGGCTGAATGAGTGTGAAAGGGCAACTGAGAGTGGGTGCAGGCCGGATCTGGGACGGCAGGGGGAAGGGGGGTGGGTGGGTTGGGCGCAAACCGGGGTATCTGCAGCGGGCGGCAATCTCAGGGGGCGCCAAATTCATGTTCTTGAAGAAACAACCTTGCTTTACGAAGCGTCTAGCATCCAGAGCATGTTGGTCTATCGATTATTCATACGATTTTTAAACGCATCGCTGTTGGTTTTTGCAGTTTTTGAACACATTCTAAGTTGATTTAAAAAACGAATCTTGATTTGATTTTTGAATGCGTGCATAGGGTAAGTGATATCTCTGCGCCAAGGGAATCCCCATCGCATCTATAAATATAAAAACTTTCCCGCAAACTAAAGGGGACGGATGACCCGAATAAACCTGAATGGGTGAATACCAATAGCTGTTTATGTGGTTCATCGGGTGTGCGAATGATCAGAGTTCTAATAATTAGTAGCGAAATCCATAGCTTCAGCCTACCAGAGTGGAAATACACGACTATCATGGATAAAAGGTAAGAAAGATTACGCATTAATCTTCTCGGTGTATCCAAGAAAATGAAATTTTGACAAATTTTTGCCAGGTCGCTACACTACTAAGGGCCAGTTGTACAGTCCCCAGTTAGAGCCGCTTAAGTTATATTCTCGGAACAGCACCGAAAACACGTTGAACGAAACATGTAATAACACCTAACATACGATTAACGCAAGATAACTAAACTGCTGATTCTGGCGCGGTTGGTGAAGTTAACAAGAGAATAAGTTTTGACAGTGGCAGGAATAGTTACAGAATTAGTGATAAGATTGTGTGCTAGAACGAGTAAGGAGACGGAACAGGGACATTACACAAATTGAATGGAAGAATATGACGATTCCCAATTTATATAAAAAATTTGTACTAGTACCTCTCGATCTCATGATTGAGAGACTGGAGCGTATGAATGAAATGGGAAACTATTTCCTAACGTAAAACTTTTGGCTTGCAGTAATCCTAATAGGCATTAGATATTGGTACTTCCTGAATTACATTCTGTCGTGTTATTTATGTAAAGGAGGTAGATAAAAATTGCCATTTGTGCCAGACAGTATCGATTATTTGGCGTGTGTTAAAATTTCTGCAATGTTAGAAATGCCTATTTCGTTTTATCTTGCAGACAGTGACAAAATGGACGTAATCAAATCGAGAAACCACACCAGTCTTGGTTACTGTTCCTATTAACAACTTTTTCAATACTAGACAACGATGTAGCAGAACTTTTGATGAGGTAATGGATTCTTTAGCAGGAAGGAAAGCACGCCGTGTAAAGCTGTAGCAAAATTAGAGAAAAAATGCTGGGCCCTAAAGGACTGAAGAAATGTGTACGGTCTTACTTGTCTCTTGTCTTCACTGATTTTATGTTTCCAATATTTAATTTTATATCACACAAAAGAGAAAGTTATTAGCTAATAGGCAATAAAGAGTGCAAATTTTCTGAAGAACTCTTATACTCCCGGTCACAAATAATCCCACCCAATAGAGGACTGGTAGAAATCCTTGGGTAACAGAAGAAATATTGAATTTAATTGATGAAAGGAGAAAATATAAAAATGCAGAAAATGAAGCAGGCAAAAAGGAATACAAACGTCTCAAAAATGAGATCGACAGGACGTGCAAAATGGCTAAGCAGGGATGGCTAGAGGACAAATGTAAGGATGTAGAGGCTTGTCTCACTAGGGGTAAGATAGATACTGCCTCCAGGAAAATTCAAGAGACCTTTGGAGAAAAGAGAGCCACTTGTATGAATATCAAGAGCTCAGATGGAAACCCAGTTCTAAGCAAAGAAGGGAAAGCAGAAAGGTGGAAGGAGTATATAGAGCGTCTATACAAGGGCGATGTACTTCAGGACAATATTGTGGAAATGGAAGAGTATGTAGATGAAATGGGAGATAAGATACTGCGTGAAGAGTTTAACAGAGCACTGAAAGACCTGAGTCGAAAAAAGGCCCCAGGAGTAGACAACATTCCATTAGAACTACTGACGGCCTCGGGAGAGCCAGTCATGACGAAACTCTACCATCTGTGAGCAAGATGTATGAGACAGGCGAAATACCCTCACACTTTAAGAAGAATAGAATAATTCCAATCCCAAAGAAAGCAGGTGTTGACAGATGTGAAAATTACCGAACTATCAGTTTAATAACTCACAGCTGCAAAATACTAACGCGAATTCTTTACAGACGAATGGAAAAACTGACAGAAGCCGGCCTCGAGGATGATCAGTTTGGATTTCGTAGAAATGTTGGAACACGTGAGGCAATACTGACCCTACGACTTATCTTAGAAGAAAGATTAAGGAAAGGCAAACCTACGTTTCTAGCGTTTGTAGACTTAGAGAAAGCTTTTGACAATGTTGATTGGAATACTCTCTTTCAAATTCTGAAGGTGGCAGGGGCAAAATACAGGGAGAGAAAGGCTATTTACAATTTGTACAGAAACCATATTTTATTATTTATTTATTTATTTATTTATTTATTTATTGTTCCGTGGGACCAAATTAAGGAGAAGTCTCCATGGTCATGGAACGAGTCAAAACATGAAATTATAACACGATATTAGAAACAGATAAAATGAAATATAAAAAAAACATATTCAGGTGACAAGTCGTAAGTTTAAATGAAGAAAATCAACAATGTAACACTGGAATTTGCTTAATTTTTTAGCTCTTCCAGGAGCTCCTCGACAGAATAGGAGGAGTGAGCCATGAGGAAACTCTTCAGTTTAGACTTAAGAGTTTGGGCTACTGCTAAGATTTTTGAGTTCTTGTGATAGCTTATTGAAAATGGATGCAGCAGAATACTGCTCTCCTTTCTGCACAAGAGTCAAGGAAGTGCATTCTACATACAGATTTGATTTCTGTCTAGTATTAACTGAGTGAAAGCTGCTGACTCTTGGGAATAGGCTAATATTGCTAACAACAAACGACATTAAAGAAAATATATACTGTGAGGGCAATGTCAGAATTCCTAGATTTTTGAATAGGGGTCGACAAGAGGTTCTCGAACTTACACCACATATAGCTCGAACAGCCCGTTTTTGAGCCAAAGATACCCTTTTTGAATCAGAAGAATTACCCCAAAAAATAATACCAGACGACATAAGCGTATGAAAATATGCGAAGTAGACTACTTTTCGTGTTGAAGTGTCACTTATTTCAGATACTGTTATAATGGTAAATAAAGCAGCATTTAGCTTCTGAACAAGATCCTGGACATGGGCTTTCCACAACAGTTTACCATCTATCCGAACGCCTAGGAACTTGAACTGTTCCGTCTCGCTTATAATATGCCTATTCTGTCTGATCAAAATATCGGTTCTTGTTGAATTGTGAGTTAGAAACTGTAAAAGCTGAGTCTTACTGTGATTTAGCATCAAATTATTTTCCACAAGCCACTAACTTATTTCATGAACTACATTATTTGTTACTGTTTCAATATTACATAAAAGATCCTTCACTATCAAGCTGGTGTCATCAGCAAACAGAAATATTTTTGAATCACCTGAATCATTTATATAAATAACAGCAGTGGCCCCAGCACTGACCCTTGGGGAACGCCCCACTTAACAGTGCCCCATTGGGACTGAACATCACTACCACTCTCAATATTTCGGAGAATTACCCTCTGCTTTCTGTTCTTAAAGTAAGAGGCGAACCAATTGTAAGCTACTCCCCTTGCTCCATAATGGTCCAACTTCTGCAGTAATATTTTGTGGTCAACACAGTCAAAAGTCTTCGTTAAATCATATGGCAGTTATGAGTCGAGGGACATGAAAGGGAAGCAGCGGTTGGGAAGGGAGTGAGACAGGGTTGTAACCCATCCCCGATGCTATTCAATCTGTATATTGAGCAAGCAGTAAAGGAAACAAAAGAAAAATTCGGAGTAGGAATTAAAATCCATGGAGAAGAAATAAAAAATTTGAGGTTCGCTGATGACATTGTAATTGTCAGGACAGCAAAGGACTTGGAAGAGCAGTTGAACGGAATGGACAGTGTCTTGAAAGGAGGATATAAGATGAACATCAACAAAAGCAAAACGAGGATAATGGAATGTAGTCGAAGTAAGTCGGGTGATGCTGAGGGAATTAGGTTAGGAAATGAGACACTTAAAGTAGTAAAGGAGTTTTGCTACTTGGGGAGCAAAATAACTGATGATGATCGAAGTAGAGAGGATATAAAACGTAGAGTGGCAATGGCAAAGAATGCGTTTCTGAAGAAGAGAAATATGTTAACATCGAGTATAGATTTAAGTGTCGTGAAGTCGTTTCTGAAAGTATTTGTATGGAGTGTAGCCAGGTATGGAAGTGAAACATGGACGATAAATAGTTTGGACAGTAAGAGAATAGAAGCTTTCGAAATGTGGTGCTACAGAAGAATGCTGAAGATTAGATGGGTATATCATATAACTAATGAGGAGGTACTGAATAGAATAGGGGAGGAGTTTGTGGCACTGCTTGACAAGAAGAAGGGACCGGTTGGTAGGGCATGATCTGAGGCATCAAGGGATCACAAATTTAGCATTGGAGGGCAGCGTGGAGGGTAAAAATCGTATAGGGAGACCAAGAGATGAATACATTAAGCAGATTCAGAAGGATGTAGGTTGCAGTAAGTACTGGGAGATGAAACAGCTTGCACAGGATAGAGTAGCATGGAGAGCTGGATCAAACCAGTCTCAGGACTGAATACAACAACAACATTAATAGGGCGTTTTGCGGGTAGGATGTCAAGCCAGCCGACTGGGAGCAGTAATGGCACCAAAGGACTTGCTATCTTCCACTGCTCTGAGTATAGGTTATATTGCTTCAATTTCAAAATATACACGCTTGAATTCCACAGAGTGAAATATAGTGATGTGCGATGGAATAATGCTGTGTGAAGAGGCGTGGCAGTGCACTTTGGCACACCTAAGACCAAATAACATGTCTTAAATTTCCGCGAACATATACGTTTTATACATCAAACTCATCAGAAGTAAGTGCTCAACAAAATGACAATATTTTTGAAAAAATTGATTTTTAAAATTTTTGACAGAAAGCAAGCGAGAGTACTTGTTTGTTGTTCTGATCATGCGCCACGAGCGAAGACGGGCCACTCCACCCAACCGGAGATCTCACGACACGCCTTGAAGACGGAGGCAACCAGACGCACTCCCACAACCGAACATATAAAATAATAGTTATTGAAATTCGTTAGCGCAAGATATCAGTAATAGCGCAGAATACATTCAAGCCAAGAATGTTGTATTTTACAATGAAAATTGTATCTTAGAATTTTTTTTTTTTTTGCCCCTAAAACTTTGCGTCCGGGGATCCGCCCCACTCCACTCCACTCCACCCCCTCTCCTCCAACGTTACACCACTGGTCAAACACTCAGTATTTACAGCAGAGCTCTTTGCCCAGTATCAGGTCATGGAGTACATCCGGCGACACAGGCTTTTCAATTGTGTCCTCTGCTCAGACACTCTCAGCGCCCTTCAAAGTCTCTGTGCGCTGTACATCGGCCATCCCTTATCGCGACGGGTCCAGGAAACTCAATCTTGATGGAGCCACTGTGATGTGTATGTGGGTTCATGGTCATGTCGGTTTGCCAGGACACGAGGCAGCTGATGCTGCTGCCAAGGCTGCAGTCCTCTGGCCGGCCGCGGTGGTCTCGCGGTTCTAGGCGCGCAGTCCGGAACCGCGCTGCTGCTACGGTCGCAGGTTCGAATCCTGCCTCGGGCATGGAAGTGTGTGATGTCCTTGGGTTAGTTAGGTTTAAGTAGTTCTAAGTTCTAGGGAACTGATGACCACAGCTGTTAAGTCCCATAGTGCTCAGAGCCATTTGAACCATTTTTTTGCAGTCCTCTTACCTCACCCCACTAGTTCCTATAGTCCCTCCGATGATCTCTGTATTGACGTCTGTCAGGAGGTGGTTTCCCTCTGGCATCGCCATTGGTCCTCCCTTCATGGAAATAAGCCCCAGATTATTAAGCCTCTCCCAGCGGGTTGGACGACCTCATCTCGCCCCTCCCGCCGGAAGGAGGTCATTTTAACTAGGTTGCGTATTGGGTTCTGCTTTTTCGCCTTTGCCATTTAAGTGGCGCTCCCCCACCACTTTCTGCACATTGCGTCCAAGTTTTGACTGTCCGCCATTTCCTGACGGAATGCCCATTTTTTGACCGTTTACGTTCCCGCTTCGGTTTGCCGTCTGAGTTATCGGCGGTTTTAGCGAACGACGCGCGGGCTGTCGACCGAGCTTTACTTTCTGTCGGTCGTAGCCATATGACGAAGGCCATTTAATTTTTAGTTATGGATCTCCGTTTCTCTGTGGTGTATTTTATAGACCTTTCTCCACGTCCCTGTTTTTAACTGTCTTCTCTTACGTCGATTTGGATTAACATACATACATGTATAACTCCTCTCTGTCTTCGTGTTCTACAGTTTTTACCTGGGTGCGTATGACCCCAGTTGTTTTTGCGCCCTAAAAAAAAGTCAAACAATAGCACAACGCCAATAAATAACATGTGGAAACACGTGACTTTCGAAGATTAGAGACAGAAGTTAGTAGATAACATCTTACAGTCTGTCTGTTTTACAGCAGTCCACAAGGAACAGATGAGCCTGAGCAGGGTCGACCACATGAAAGCTAATACTCGTGTGGTGTAAGCTCGATTGATTTAAATTAATCTCATTGGTTCTTCATACTTATTCACACTTGTTGTAGACTGTTTCAGTAGCTAGGCCTCACTTAAAAGCATAAATTTCACTACCTTTGTATGCCAATCGATGGACTTTAATTAATGCAAATGACGTCATTGGCCCAAATGAATTAATAAACAAAATGGATTTAATTTTGTAGCACAGTGGGTGATGACATTAGGGGTCATTTAAATCTGCCAAAACACTAAAACTGGCGGGAGTGAACCTTAAGTAGGTGCAGCCCGGGTTATGAGGACGGGTGGATTAAAATTTAAAATTAAAAAACGAATCTAAACTAGCAGAGGTTGAAAATACCGCCTCAGTTTCAGCCTCTGCTATAATGCTCAGTTGCGGATGTTCTGCCAACAGGATTGAATGTAAACTAGTCGCTGTCAACAAGTTGAGGCACAAGTTGCACTAGACTTCCATGAAAGCGGGTCTGACCTTTTTCGGTACTAACCGGACTCTCTTGCGTTACCGAGACTTTCGTTGGTGTCAGCGTTTGTTGCTTTACATCTACATCTCGTAAGGCAAGCTTTCATTACGGTGCCCCACAGGCGCCACAAACTACCAACGACCTTTGGACAGGTTTTCCGAGCCGAAGGATCAAAAATTGCGCCCTATGCAGTTTCCATCACACTCGTGACTACATATGTAATCAACAATTAGGAAGCCTCGAGGCCGCCACCTTGAGCAGAATTCATATCCAGTTGCCTTATTACGTTTGAAGATGCGTTAAACAGTGATCATTATGCCATCCAGTTCAACAACCGCAAGCTATGTCTAAAAGTGACAAATACGAGTATCTCTTCTTTAGGAAAACTACTGACAGTCACTCTCATGACAACAGCAATAGAACGGATCAAGAAACCCCACAGTGAAAGATACTGTTGTCGGCTCTACGTCAAAACAATCCATCTTTGCGTTTATACAATAGCTATCAGCAGCAACATTACTCCTCTAGCAACGCCGGCGCATATAACACCTGCTATAATACCTTCGTTTCGTCAGTTCAGAGGTATTAACATAATTAACGCGTTTATCAACATCTTTATCAGTCTAAAGAGGCTATCGCGAATATCACAAAACAAAAAATAAGTATTTATGAAATGAAATCACTTGAGACTTGACCTTCATGCCGTATCGCTCGTAATCGAGGATAAGATGCTGCACCCGGTTACAAGTTACTGTTAACGACGCTGCATGACGAAAATGCAATGCAATAAATATTTATACTACGAATACATTTTTTAGCTGTGAAAGACGCCTCTTAGTGTTTCTAATATTTTAAATTGTAAGTTGTTTTTCCGCGATATTTCTGCAATCGTAATGAGAGAATTAGCGTAAAGGTAGCCATCTAGCATGCACGAGCTATGAGACCCTTCAAACATCTACAAGTGTTGAGTAATGAAACAGCGCGGCGTGAGTGGAAATGAATGCGGAGAGGAGGGGGCGAGGCACAACTGCTCTGAGAGTGTAAACTCTAGTTGAGTCGGCGTAAGTTGATCCCTGGCAGTTGCAGTGGGCTGGGCGCGGCCGCTTGGCATGCGTACCTCAACCAATCATGTAACACTATTTTGTGCACATATCTATGGCAACGTCTCAGTGTTGTCACAGCTCTGTATGGTCTAAGAAATGCGGCGTTAGTTATAAGTGATAAGGATGGAAATATGCTACCAGACAAGCAAACAATTCTGGACAGGTGGAGGGAATATTTTGAGCAGTTGCTGAACACTCGTGAAAATGTCTTCTCAGAAGGAAGAAATGCGAAGAGTATAGAGGAAGAAGAAATTGAAGTGACTCAACAGGCTGTAGATAGAGCAATTAAGAAACTGAAGAATAATAAAGCACCAGGAGAAGATAGCATAACGGCAGTGACGTTGAAGGCAGTAAGTGCAAAGCTTCAGAAAGAGAAATACACTCCCGCAAGTGAAGTATGGAGAAAGGAGGAGATCCCAAGAGACTGGAAATCGGCTACCATTATCCCATTGCACAAAAAGAACAACAGGAACTGTAGTAGAGGCATTTATCTAGTAAGTGTCTCACACGAAGTGTTACTAGTAATTCTTGAAAAGCTGAAGCCTTTTGCTAAAGATATTGTTAGAGAGTACGAGGCAGGTTTTCGGGAAGATCAAAAATAAATCAATTTTTCACCGTGAGACAAATCTGGGAGAAGTGCTGGGAATACAGCCATCAGTTCCTAGTAACAACTGTAGGTGTCTGAAAGACATATGATGGTATATGCAGATGAAGTCTGTACAACATTGTGAGGGATCTTGTCATGCCGAGGAAGTTAATTAACTTGGTGAAAGGTTGTGCAACGGACATAAAGGACAATGTCAAATATGAGGGGGAACTATCAAAGAAATTAAACATAAAACAAGTGTGAGACAATGGGGTGCCACTTCACCTTCATTTGGTCCTGGGAAAAGTAATCTGGGAAATGAAAAAAGGCCAAGGCGTGAAGCTAAATAGAACAACACAGGTACTGGGATACGCAGACGACATTGCAGACAGTGGAGTTGTAGGAATAGATGACCGAAAACAATAGAGGACTTAGCAAAGAATGCCAGTACGATTGGACTGAAGATTAATATGGAGAAGACGGAAATTATAGAAGTATCCAGAGAAGCTGTAACAATGCCCTGTGACAGGATAGAATGTGGAGTATAACCAAAATACCTTGGCACCTAGCTCAACGACCATAACCCAAAACAACAAATAAGTCAACATATTGTCAAGGGGTCTAAAAATTATTTCTGTCTGAAGCAGTAGAGTCATAAAAAACTCTGCCAGTTAAGAAAAAACTTAAACCAGTAATGCAGTGATAGTACCGGTGTTATTATATGCGACGGAAACCTTGAGCATCACAGAAAAGATGAAGAGAACCTGCTGTTGTTTTAACAGAACATCATGAACCGAACATTGGGCAGAAAATGAAGGCACGGAGAACAAGCTTAGCGGGGCACATTGCCGGGTGGCCAGACATGTCATGCCGTGCTTATAGAAGGATCTTCAGCAGTTCGTTGTCCATAAGAGTTGGATCCAAAACGTATAAGATCGCCCTCTATGGAGGAACATTGTAAAGTTGGTGCATGATTTTTAGAAATTGTGATCGCCAATACTTACGTATTAAGTTGAAGAAACACTTCGTCACATGCTGGAATTAGAGACAGGTTCAAGAGGGCCACATTCAGCGCCATGCGCATTTGCAGCTGTAACAGAGTGTGTCCGTGCTGACAGTAGTTTCGTGAGTGACATTATGTCGCCTTTTTCAGAGGAGTTCCGGTTTGCGTACAAGGTTGCTATGGGCGCATCTATGTGGTGAGGCTCAGAGAAGAAATAACGTTGGAAATTATATTCGCCAACGTCATAAAGGCCCAGTACGTGGCGTTTTGGTAGATCGTAACCTATAGTTTTGACAACAGCCAAAAAATTTCTGGCGCGTTAACGCCAGTGACGTTGCATTGTTTGCGGCGTCTCTGTGAAGTTACCTTTCAACATGATAACGCAAGACTGCATCTTGCGCATGCAGTCCTGATCAATGAATGTTGGCTTGGCCACTTTTTCCAGATCTCTCACCCATTGAAAACATTTGGTCATGGGTTATCGAGAGACTAGAACGTTACCACTCGCCATCTACTATGGTTGATGAACTCTGATAGAGGTGAAGCAGTATAGAACGACCTAGCTTTAGCTGTCACGAAAGCTCACTTCGACTCAATGCCCAGTTGGGTTAGAACGATTGTTCGTACCAGAGGTGGTATCTCTGCGTATAAAAACACTGGTGCGAAAAATTTAAGAACGAAAGTGACTTCCTCATGTGGTGTCACTGTCCAGAAAAACAGCTCGATGAAATTTGGTCCATACGGAGAGAACTGCCGTAGCAGAGTACAGGAGGTAACTAAAAAGAAATGCGCAGTGAGACGAACAGAAATAACACTTTTATTCAAAGACAATAATTACGCTGATGTCCCCGTCATTTGTGATGGCCTCATGAGCATTACAAAAGACGGGGTAGTTCTTATAAACGTGTATGATCATCATGGACGGTAGTGAACGACTGTACCATATGCTCTATGCTTTTAATACCTTCTTACACTTTTCCTTGCGGTGTATGTTTTCCCTGTTTTTTGTTCGTTCCATTAGTTTTCTTTTTAGGTGGAGTGTTGGGTGTTTTTGTACCTTGAGCCTTGCTTGCTTCAGGAAAAAGGGACTCATGACCATGTAATTTGGTCCCTTTGTACCCCAAACAAACCAACCAACCAACAATGGCAAACTTTGCCGCCGATATTCGGAACACAAAGTACTGGGTGTCCGGCAAAGAGACCATCCTCAATCAGTCGCCGTGCCTCTATGGAGCGTCAGATAGCGTGCCTTGCAGCCCTGTAAATGTGGTTGCAATTGCAGCCGCTGTTCGACGTGGGTTCCTTCTTGCCGGCTGCAGAATGTAACAGCATCTGCTGCTGTAATTGACCGTGGTTGACCACCATCTCTTCTTCGGACAGCAGTGACCGTGCTTCTGGCACTTCTCATGCACGCGAAACAGTGCTGTGAGCTATACCAAAGTCCCAGTCTAAAGTCGCCACACTTCTCGCTCCTTACAATTTCCCGATGATTCTTCCCCATATTAAGTCATCCAAATGCTGTCTCCAGGCTGTCAAAATAAAGACCACCACCACCACAGTGCACTGTAACCGCTCACTGATTTTCTCTCTCTCTCTCTCTCTCTCTCTCTCTCTCTCTCTCTCTCTCTCTCTCTCTCTCTCTCACACACACACACACACACACACACACACACACACACACACACACACACATTTTATCATGTTTCATTCCTTCACCGCTTCGTGGTGAGGGGCCAGCCCCATTTGGAGCTATAGTCAGACCGATCTCACGCCATGTGATGTCCAGCATTCTGTGCACGTCTAGGAGATCTGTCAGCATGCTCCTGCACTTTTTCATTTCCACCGAATTGTTAATACGTTATTTCATCTATCTCGACCTTTACTTTCGCAGAGCAGTGCGTGTTCTTACTGCTACACTGTATACACATGTAAGCAAGATATTGACTCTGGGCAGGTGGTAGTGTGGATCCCCCGGGAGAATTCTATAGCACGGCATATGAAGCAGAGTTGTCTGCGAAAGAACCTCACTCACTCTTTCCCACAGAGTTGAGAGAGATCAATAAGAGACCCACGGCGCTTGAAATACACACATCAAAAAAAAGTTTTGCATCATTTCGATTCCGAGAGTTTCGGAACCTGTACAGAAAATAGGAATAGAGATAAACATAAACATCATTTCCGCCATTTTTATTGCTCACGAAAACCACACATTGCATGTTGTACCACCATACAGCGAGACCTTCAGAGTTGGTGGTCCAGATTTCTGTACACACCGGTTCCTCTAATAGCCAGTAGCACGTCCTCTTGCGTTGATGCATACCTGTATTCGTCGTGGCATACTATCCACAAGTCCATCAAAGCACTGTTGGTCCGGATTGTCCCACTCCTCAACGGCGATTCGGCGTAGATCCCTCAGCTGACTGGTGGGTCACGTCGTCCATAAACAGTTCTTTTCAGTCTATCCCAGGCATATTCGATAGGGTTCATGTCTGGAGAACAGCTCGCCACCCTAGTGGAGCGATGTCGTTATCCTGGAGGAAGTCATTCACAAGATGTGCACGATGGGGGCGCGAATTGTCGTCCATGAAGACGAATGCCTCGCCAATATGCTGCCGATATGATTGCGCTATCGGTCGGAGGATGGCATTCACGGATCGTACAGCCGTTACGGCGCCTACCATTACCACCAGCGGCGTACGTCGGCCCCCACGTAATGCCACTCCAAAACAAGAGGGAACCTCCACCTTGCTGCACTCGCTGGTGAGTGTGTCTAAGGTGTTCAGCCTGACTTGATTGCCTCCAAACACGTCTCCGACGCTTGTCTGGTTGAAGGCATATGCGACACTTATCGGTGAAGAGAACATGATGCGGTCCATTCAGCATGTTGGACCCATCTGTATCGCGTTGTATGATGTCGTGGTTGCAAAGATGGACCTCGCCATGGATGTCGGGAGTGAAGTTTCGCATCATGCAGCCTATTGCGCGCAGTTTGGGTGGAAACAAGAAGTCCTGTGGCTGCATGAAAAGCATTATTCAACATGATGGCGTTATCATCAGGGTTCCTCAGAGCCATAATCCGTATGTAGCGGTCATCCACTGTAGTTCTTGGGCGGCCTGAGCGAGGCATGTAGTCGACAGTTCTTGTCTTTCTGAATCTCCCACATGTCCGAACAACATCGCTTTGGCTCACTCAGAGACGCCTGGACTTTTCCCTTGTTGGGAGCCCTTCCTGGCACAAAGTAACAACAAGGACGCGTTCGAACCGCGGTATTGACCGTCTAGGAATGGCTGAACTACAGATAATACAAGCCGTGTATCTCCTTCCTGGTGGAATGACTGGAACTGATCCGCTGTCGGACGCCCTCCGTCTAATAAGTTGTTTACGTCTTCGGGCGGGTTAGCGACATCTCTGAACAGTCAAAGGGACTGTGTCTGTGATAGAATATCCACAGTCAACGTCTGTCTCCCAGAGTTCTGGGACCCGGGGTGGTGCAAAACTTTTTTTGATGTGTGTATTTTATGTAATGACCTAAATAAAGTTTCTGCGCAGTGTCGTGTTCATCGTAGGCTGGCTACAAGGCAGTACTGTGAATGGGGGACTCTGTCATTACTTGGGGATGTTATACTGAAATGCCTTCTTAGGCTGGGTTCACAGATACGTTGAAACAGAAAAGTCACATGGAGTTACTGAAAACTAGGTTATATCGTTTTCCCGTCATTTTACTTACAAGTGTACAGCGTGAATCTTCCATCATATATTTTTTCGCGTTCGCTGGACTATGTGACTGATAAACACTAGGAATGTTTAGTGCGAATCAAATATATCAACTGATCTCAAGTGTCCAGCCGTATACGTGTTCCATTGAAAATGCCTCTCATCCCCCTTTTCTTGACCTAACTGACACTTCCAAACGAATGACGGTGGGTCACCTGATTTCTGTGTCGCTGAAGTTTCAATCAGCCTCCACTCCTCCGCCTGCAGAAAAGGAATTCTAGTCCATATGATCTACTTGTGAGCACTTGACACATAATCGCTTACTAATTAACACCAGGAAAGCAGAAGCTACACCATTATTAATGAATGCTGTAACCGTGTCAGCGCAGCAATTTCCCTTCATTCTCTCGACAAACTCAAGACTGTCGATAGTGCCCGTGAACTTCCTCACCGAAAACTATACAACGCTCTACAGAGGGCGTCCCAGAAGGAATGTTCAGTGTTCAAGGATATGAAAGGAAAGATTATTTGAAGCTAATAATTTCACATGGACACATGCCCTGTTCTTAATGGTTTCCGAGAGGTAACGTACATTGTTATTTATTTTCTACATTGTTCTCAAAATCGTCAGGTTTACGCATGTAGAACAATTAATAAGCATTACAACATGCGTTTTGCTAAGTATCATTTGAAAAAGAAAAAGGCAAAGAGTTTGGATGGGTAAGACACATAAGTGCGCTCCACTAGCCCAGAAATATTAAATGTTTCTGTCTAGTTAACCATTTGGAATAGGCCGTAAGTCCATATTAAGTGTTCCTGTCATATCTGAATGTTGGCCATTCCTCCTGGGACACCCTATATGCGTCATTCACTATAAATGTGAATCTGAGGATGGGACTCCCGCGCGGTATATTTTGACGTTATGTTCAGTGGAGGAAAAAGAGCTTACCGAGCATCGGACCAGATATGAGGATCGATTCCAGACTTGCTTTTAGTTAGAACTCAACACGTCAGTCTTAACGTAACAAAATCGACAGATGTAAAGGTAATTCGAAGAGTACCAGAATACCTCGTGGAAGTGTTAGGATTGTTGCTGTTTCATACGTGAAATGATAAAGTAGGTAACACCGGAAGCTCTCTGAGTCTGTTGACAGACATCGCGTTCGTTCGTAAGTAGATAGCACGCCAGAAGAATGTAGCGAACTGCAGGAAGATCTGCACAGGATTGATGAATGATGCAGGCTATGGCAGTTGACCCTGAGTGTGTATAATTGTAACACATTGCACGTACATAGGACCAGAAATCCACTGATGTACAATTAGTCTATTGATGACGAATTGCTGGAAACAGTACATATGGTAAAATTTATTGCCGAAAAAATAGTACACCTGAAAAGACGACGTCGATTTTGATCGGATGATGGCATATGCCACCTAGGGGTAGAGGCGCAGATAATGTTTGTTTCATCCATCAATAGATAGCGTAGTGGCATAGCTACCAGAGCGCTCACAGCCAGAAGGGCAAACGTGTGAAGCAAGCAGGCGGCCATGCCACGGAGAAGCTCTCTCACTTCCTACAGCCAACCGAGCGAGTTTGAAAGGGGAGAAATTATGGTCTTTCTAGTGGCGGGGTGGTCCTTTCGGAGAACTGCCTCACGTGTTGAACGTGCTGCGTCAGTTGTGCAATGATGCTGGTGGTATCAGTGTCACGTGAATGTTCTCACACCCTTAGACGAGATTATGGAGGTCCATGCAGTACAGGCATCCGCCACAATCGTCATATTGTAAGTGGCAGAACAGCAGCCATAGCCCAGATAAGAGGGATTGTCAACACGAACTGTTCCGAACCGGTTATTAGCGGTGAAGCTACGGAACGCACACCTCTATACCGTCTTCCACTCATGCCACAGCGTCGACCTGCACAGGACGACTGGTGTTGTCAGAGGATCACTTGAAAGATGAAATGGCGCACCGTGGTCTTCAGCCATGAAAGCAGATTCTGCCTGCACGCAGGTGATGGCTGTGTGCCCGTACGACATAGGCCTGGTGGTCCTGTCTCGCAGAGGCCACTCCTTCAAGGCACCCTGACCCCACCCCAGGGCTCATGGTGTCTGGTGCGATAAGCTTCAGCTCTCGTCCACCTTCTTTGTTTCTTGAGGAGATGCTAACCAGCACTCTGTAGGTGCAGGATGTTCTTGCAAAAGGAAGGTGGTGTTAGACCTGTTATTTCGCTGTTCTTGCAACGGGTAGTTGATGTGTTGTTCCAAAAGGATAATGCTCGCCCACACACTGCCCATGAAACTCAACGTCTCTGCAAGACGTGCAACAGTTTTTTTGATCAAGACGATCTCCGGACTTGTCTCCAGTCGAGCACATGTGCGATATGACGGGACTAGAAGTGACCAGTGCAACTGGCCAACCAACTACTACAGAACTACGTGAAGAGGTCGATCAGGCGTGGCATAACGTATCCCAGGACTGTATTCGCCATCTGTACGATCGACTGAATCCCAGATTGAGCTGCTGCATTGCCACCCCAGGAGGCTACATCACCTACTAATATTGGTGTTTCAGGTACATCGGAACTGTTTTCACTATTGATCTGCAAATGTAATCTTTCCGTGTTCGCCATATGCAGTAATGCAACAATAAATCTTGAATTGGAAATCTCTAAGTTTCTTTCCGACAATTTATCTAAGAGTAGATATCCAGAGCGATCTTAAGTGGAATGTTCACATAAAACAAATAGTAGGAAAAGCAGATGCCAAACTCAGATTCATAGGAAGGATATAGGCAATGTAATTCATCTGCGAAAGAAGTAGCTTATAAAACACTTTCCTGATCGATACTTGAGTATTGTTAATCAGTCTGCAACACTTACCGGTTTGTATTAACAGAAGAGATGGACAAGATCCAACGAATAGTGGCAAGTTTCGTCACGGAATCGTTTGGTCGGTGCGAGAACGTTAAGGGGATGCTCAACGAATTCCAGTGCCAGACACTACAAGAGTTACGTTGTGCAACACTGAAAAGTTTACTATTGAAATTGCGAGAGAGGTAGTTGCAGGAAGAGTCGAACAACATATTTCTTCCACACACGTGTTGCGAAATGACCACTACGAATACATCCGAGAAAGGAGAGCTAATACGGAGGTTCACTGACAGCCATTCTTCCCACACACCATTCGCGAATGGAACAGAATAGGGGGTTAGTTATCGGTAACAAAAGTACCCTCCGACACACCGTCAAGTGGCTTGTGGAGTATAAATGTAGGTGTGGATTAATAAGACACAATTTTCAATGTTAGTGGGTTACACTGAGGTGACAAGTCATGGGATACCTCGCAATATCGTGTCGGAGGTCTGTCTGACCGTCATAGTGCAGCAGCTCCACGTGGCATGGACTCAATAAGTCGTGGAAGTCCTCTGCAGAAATATGGAGCAATGCATCCTGTATAGCCGTCCTAATTGCGAAAGTTTTGGCAGCCCAGAATTTTGTGCACGAACTGCCCTCTCGATTGTGTCCGATAAATGTTCGACGTGATTCATGTCGGGCGGTTTTGGGTGGCCAAATCGAATGTCAAAATGTTCTTCAAACCAATCGTGAACAATCGTGGCCAAGTGACATACCATTTCCAGTCAATTAACAGTTCAGTTGGACCAGAGGACCCAGAACATTCCATGTAAACACAGCTCACGCCATTATGGAGCCACCACCAGTTTGACAAGCAGTGCCTTATTGACCATGGCTTCGTGGGCTCTGCGCTACACTCGAACCCTACCATCAGCTCTTACCAACTGAAACAGGGACTCCTCTGACGAAGCCACAGTTTTCCTGTCGTCTTAGGTCCAACCCAAATGTTCACGAACCCAGGAGAGGTACTGCAGGTGGTGTCGTGCTATTAGCAAAGGCACTCGCGTTGGTTGTCTACTACCATAACTCATTAACGCCAAATTTCGCTGCACTTTCGTAACGGATGACATTATTTCACGAATTGTTGCTTGTCTGTCAACACTGACAACTTAACGCAAACGCCGCTGCTCTCGGTCGTTAAGTGATGGTCATAGGCCACTGTGTTGTTCGTGGTGAGAGGTAATGCCTGAAATCTGGTATTCTTGGCACTCTCTTGACGCTGTAGATCTCGAAACATAGAATTCCCAAACGATTTCCGATCTAGCTCCAACTCCCAATCTGCATCAAAGTCTGTTAATTCCCGTCGTGCGGCTTTAATCGTGTTGGAAACATTTTCATATGAATCACCTGAGTACAAATCATAGCTCTGCCAATGCACTGTCCTCTTCCATTTCGTGTATGCGACAGTATCGCCGTCTGTATATGTGCATATCGCTGTCCCATGACTTTAGCCACCTCAGTGTGTTTAAAAATGTTTAAACGTTGAAGGCTGTCAGAGATGGTATGTTCAAATGTTTTATCGTTAATCTATTGTTTATTATCTTTCTTTGTTCATTCCGCTGAGCTATGAGAAACTCGACCCAGTGGAGAAGTTGATAACTAGTACAAGGCTAAACTCATTAATGAATCGGCAAAGAGTTCGCATCTGAATGGTATCTGAATTTTTCAGTGCGCGCTTGCAAAAAACACCTGTTATCGTCCTCGTCGATTTGTCGCAGAATGACTCATGTTTTGAGTACTTGACGATAACTTCTGTTCACCCCCTGAAGAAAAGCGATTTGTGTCAGTGTTATACCAGACGTAATGACTATAGGTGACGATTTGAAAATAAAGTGTGTGTGTGTGTGTGTGTGTGTGTGTGTGTGTGTGTGTGTGTTTACTTTTATTGAGATTACCTGACAAATTAAAATTGTGAACCGGACCGCGAAACGAACCCTGTGACCACTGCCTTTCGCGGGCAAGTGATCTACAGACTATCATTTTGGCTAAAAATCAGTTACTGTACCAAAATGCAATGAACTACTACGTTGAGCAAATGTTGATGCAAAGCTTAAACATTGCCAACACATCCTGCAAATTATTTACATTATGCAAGGCATTAATTAAAAAAAGAAAGTATACAAAAAGACTCTACCAGTATACACTTTGTGTGCACAAGAATATGAACACGCAATTTTGGGAATTTATGTTGAGTTCCTATGGGACCCAACTGCTGAGGTCGTAGGTCCCTAGGCCTACATAGGACTTAATCTAACTTAAACTAACTTACGTTAAGGACAACACACACCCACGCCAGAGGGGGGACTCTAACCTCCGACGGGGGGAGCCGCGTGAACGGTGCTAAAACGCCCCTTAGACCGCACGGCTACCCTGCGCGGTCTCTACAGCTTAACTTCCGCCATCATCTCTTTCCTGCCATCCAAACTTAAGAGAAGTTGTTCTTTTATAACAAGCGGGACTTCTATTATGGCGTGTAGTAGATAGACTGCAGTTACAATGAATCGAAACCCGCCATTTACCTTCCCTCCGACTGAGCATGTGTGTACATTCTGTTCTAAAGCTTTAGATACTTTGATTTCCAATTAATTGTATGACAGTCAACACTGTCGCTATTTGTGACTTAATAACCGTATAGTCAAAAGCTATAGGGTGCAGCGCGGGAACTTTTATTTGAAACGCTTGCCAAACAGCGGTCATTACACATTGTTGAGTGGGGTTGAGCGCATTCGAAAGAGCGGGAGCAAATTTTTTTTTTTTTTTTTTTGGGTGGGTGGGTGAGAGGGGGGGTTAGTTTAGTAGCGATCATGGAGTTGGACGAGATAGAAGCGCACGTTCGGTCATCGCAGCCCAGGGTGCATTCAGGGAACAGTTTAATATCGCGCCTGCGGGTTGTGGCCCTGATGGAAAATATTATGTGGGTGGACGCGTTTATGGATACCGATAGTGTGCAGAAAAGGAAACAAGAATCTTCAGGAACCACCAGGACACCAGAAAACGCCGAGAAAGTTAGCCTGAAGTTTGAATCCCCCTCCCAGCGATCTGCACGCAAAAATGCAGCAGCTCATGCAATTTATGATCGCAGAGAGACGAATTCTTCATGGAGACTTGAAATTTCATCCATAGAAACTGGCAGTGGTGCGCACACGTAATCCACGCGGATTTTGTTTCACGAAAAAAATCTATGTTCTTCAGTGAAGAGGCACATTTTCATTTGTCGGGATGCGTATGTAAACAAAACATGAGATATTGAAGTGGCACGAAACCACGAGAGTGGCCGAGCGGTTCTTGGCGCTTCAGTTCGGAACCGCGCGACTGCTATGGTCGCAGTTTCGAATCCTGCCTCGGGCATGGATGTGTGTGATGTCCTTAGGTTCAAGTAGTTCTAAGTCTAGGGGACTGATGACCTCAGATGTTAAGTCCCATAGTTCTCAGAGCCATTTGAACCATTTTTGAAACCACTAGAACTTCATTAGCAGCCCCTGCATACGGAACGTGTGACCGGTGTGCATTACGCACGGACATTACTGGCCCGTGGTTTTTCGAAAGCGATAGCGCAGTTGCGATCATTTCTGAGCGTTATGTCCAGATGATCGAGGAGTTTTCTCTTCCCGAATTTGAAGAAATGCATGCGGTGAATGTCTGGAGCCAACAAAACGGCGCCACGGCTCACGTGACACGAACGTCAATGACACTCTTGCGCGAACACTTCCCCCACCGTTTCTTCACTCTGAGGGGGCGATCTTCAGTGGCCAGCTCGCTCGCCATATTTAACACCGTGCGACTTTTTCTTATGGGGCTATCTTAAATCATTGATCTATACCCATTGTCCACAGACCCCTAGTGAGCCACGCAACAATATTGTGCTGTCATGGTCAACAGAGACATGCTTGCTCAAGTGGACCGAAACTTCTGATTTTGACTGGCCAAATGCATTGAGCAGAATGGTGGCCTCCTTCAAGATATCATTTTCAAAAACTAATAAAATTTTCAAAATCTAATAAAATAAAACTTTTAATTTACCTATATGGAGAGAAAATTGTGTTAAATTAATATCTCCACTACTTCCCGTTTTTTTTTTGATTAGATAAAATAAGGAAGTTCCCACGCTACGCCCTCTACTATACTTCTATGTTTCGTGAAGTGCGCTACTTTATATTTCTCTTTATTAATAACAAGTAGCTCGTCCTCGTCAAATTGAAATTGGTTCTCTATCCGGTTATTAACATGTAACGTGAATAGCAATGATTCCATTACACATCCCTAAGGTACATCCGATATTAATTTTGGGTGTATGGTGACTCTACAGTTACGATAATGTGCTGAACAGTGCCAATTACGATGTGGTGTATCCACATTAGACAACCAACACCTCGCTTCTCCGTGCTGGGCTGACCTTACCCTACAGTCAAGGCATCGGCTAGACCAGGAGTTACAAACTTTTCCTGTGCCGGAACACTTTTAGAATCCTAATACTTTGATGGAAGATTTTGTTTATTTTGAAGGTTAATAAAATAATTAAAATGTTAAAAAAAAAATGGGAAAACTCATTTTATTTAGTTATTACTTCAATTTTAAATCAGAACTAGCAACACAGAAAACATAAGGCAAATTTTAAATAGGAAAAATGTGGTAAAACATGATATTATTAATAATTTTCACGGAACACTCACTCACTTCCCGCGGAACTCAGTTTTGCAAATCGTGGGCTGGACACTATTTCTTGTATGTAAATTCACTGGTCATGACTGTATGCAGCGGTTGTCTTCCGAATAAGATAATAACAAAAAGTTATTTTAAAATGTTTGTCGTTTTACTTTGTGTAGGTTATGTAGACTGGCAGTAGCAAGAGATGCAGTTGTGAAAAAGATAAATTTGTTAAACTCAGATGTAAAGTTAAGAGCTAGAAAGTCTTTGTTGAAGGTATTTCTTTAAAGTGTAGCCTTGTGTGAAAGTCGTTACACTCGGAGGATCTTTAGCCGCCATTAAGCCTTAAGTGTGCTATTGTTCGTCAGCTGGAGCCGCTATCAGATCATTTTGTTGATAGCGCGATTATCGGAATTAAGGTGCTCCAGCGTCAGAGTTAAGAGAGGGGCTATCTACATCTCAGCGATATGCTGCAAAACATTAGAGCGACGATAAAAAGACAGATAGCCGCCGCAACACAAGCACCAGTCGAGGTCTTCTGCACGAAACGATAGAGGTCTCAATTGATTGCGTTAGTGGTTCAGATCACCGTGAGGCTTTGAAACCTGGCAGTGCTAAAAGGAGGATTATTTCTCTTCCCAGCGGGTCTTTCATGGGTCCAGTACTGAAGTCTAACATATTCTACATGTTCTTGTAAACTTGCTCTCCTGAATGATACTGACGAAAACGCGAGCTTTTCGGCGAGGCAGATATTAACATTACGGTTCGTGACGGGAAAAAATTTAATTTTCTGCAAGATATTTGGTCAGTGTAATGAGCACCGTTAGGTAGCTGTGGAAACTATAGCAAGAGCAGTGTGTTTCTAATTAAAAAAAAAGGGTTCCTAAATATGGGACAGAAATATCCTGTTTAAATTTGTTGTATGGTATATCTGCATTTATTTACACACAGATCTGTCGTATGGTTCAAATGGCTCTGAACACTATGGGACTTACCATCTGAGATCATCAGTCCCCTAGACTTACAACTACTTAAGGAGGGTAGGACGTCAAACGGGCCGACTTGGAGCAGGAGAGGCACCACAGGAGATTTTAATTTCCAGTGCCTATACTTTTACAAATAAATTCATAAAACTTTGTCAGCATGACCAGGAAGGATTCAGGATTCACACTCATAGCAGTGGAAGTTCAAAAACATAACAAAATAATTTTTTTTACATGTGAAATTTCATCATTTTATTCACTTACCATTGGCTGCATTTGTTGCTATAGGTACACTTTTCTCCACAAGTAAGAGAGATTCTTAGATGAATTTTGCGCAGCATACAAACCATACTTACAGGTGCATGAAACTCTAGAATTTTCCAAATCTATTAAAAACTGTGGTACAAAAATGAGATAATTAACTACAAAATTTTATTTTTTTCTGAACATAAAGCTTAAGAGATCAAGAGATGAATACACTAAGCAGATTCAGAAGGATTTAGGTTGCAGTAGGTACTGGGAGATGAAGAAGCTTGCACAGGACAGAGTAGCATGGAGAGCTGCATCAAACCAGTCTCCGGACTGAAGACCACAACAACAACAACAACAAAGCTCAAAACGTAAGAGCTAATTCATTTTTTCATAAATTAAATAGATTCTAGAGTTTCAGACACCTGTAAGTACTGTTTGTATGCTGTGCAAAATTCGTCGAACAGTCTCTCTTACTAATAAAGAAAAGTATACCTATAGCAACAAATGCAGCCAATAGTAAGTGAAAAAATGATGAAATTTCACTCGTAAAAATGTTATTTTGTTATGTTTTTGAACTTCTGCTGTTATGAGTGTGAATCCTGAATCCTTCCTGGTCATTCTGACAAAGTTTTATGAATTTACTTGTGAAAGTATAGACAGTGGAGATTAAAATGTCCTGTAGTGCCTCTCCTGCTCCAAGTCGGCCCGTTTGACGTCCTACCCCCCTTAAACCTAACTAACCTAAGGATATCATACACATCCATGCTCGAGGCAGGATTCGAAACTGCGAACGTAGCGATCGCGCGGTTTCAGACTGCAGCGCCTAGAGCCGATCGTCCTAAACGGCCGGCAATATCGGGTGTACCTTAGGGATGTGTAATGGGGTCATTGCTATTAACGTTACATGTTAACGACCTGATAGAGAACCAATTTCAACTTGACGAGGACGGGCTACTTCTTATTAATAAAGAGAAATACAAAGTAGCGCACTTCACGAAACATACAGGGCGTAGCAGGGGAACTTCTTTAGTTTACCAAATCATAAAACGGAAAGTTTTATTAGGTTTTGAAAATTTTATTTTATTAGGTTTTGAAATGGTATCTTGTAGGAGGCCTCCATTCTGCTCAATGCATTTGGCCTGTCGAAGTCAGAAGTTTCGGTCCACTTGAGCAAGCATGTCTCTGTCTCTGTGGGCAATGACAGCAAAAATATTGTCACACGGCTCACCAGGGGTCTGTGGACAATGGGTATACATCAATGATATAAGGTAGCCCCATAAGAAAAAGTCGCACGGTGTTAAATATGGCGAGCGACTGGCCACTGAAGATCGCCCCCCTCAGAGTGAAGAAACGGTGGGGGAAGTGTTCGCACAAGAGTGTCATTGACGTTCGTGTCATGTGAGCCGTGGCGCCGTTTTGTTGGAACCACACGTCCCCCAAATGCATTTCTTCAAATTCGGGAAGAGAAAACTCTTCGATCATCTGGTCATAACGCTCAGAAGTGATAGTAACTGCGTTATCGCTTGCGAAAAACTACGGGCCAGTAATGTCCACTTTTGCGTAATGCACACCGGTCACACGTTTCGTATGCAGGGGCTGCCCATGAAGTTCTCGTGATTTCGTGCCACCCCAGTATCTCATGTTTTGTTTACAGATGCATCCAGACAAATGAAAATATGCCGCTTCACTGAAGGACGCAAGGGAGTCATGAAGCAGGTTTTCGACCAGGACTTGACATAGATTTTTGCGGGAAACAAAATCCGCATGGATTACGTATATGCACCACTGCCAATTTGTATGGATGAAATTTCAAGCCCCCCACGAAGAATGCGTCTCTCTGCGATTAGAAATTGCATGAGCAGCTGCATTTTTGCGTGCATATCGCTTTGGGGGAGGGGGGAATTCGAAGTTCAGGCTTACTTTCTAGTTTTTTTTCTGGTGTCTCGCCGGTTCTTGAAGATTCTTGTTTCTTTTTCTGGACACTACCGTTATCCATAAACGTGTCCACCCATGTAACAATCTGTTTTCGATCAGGAACACAAACCGTAAGTGTGATGTTAAATTGTCCCTGAATGCACCCTGGGTTGAGATGACCGAACGAGCGCTTCTCTCTCGTCCAACCGCATTATCGCTGATTAAAACTAATTTTTTTAAAAATTAGATCCCACACGTTCGTAAACACTTAACCCCACACAACATTGATTAATGGCCGCTGTGTGGTAAGCGTTTCAATTAAGGAAATTCCCCCGCACTGCACCCTATAGCTTTTGACTACACAGTTATTAAGTCACAAATGGTGACAGTTTTGTCTGTCCCCCCAGGGGGTCCACAACTCTTTTGTGGATGCATGTGTAGCGAGCACGGGACCCCGAGCTAATGTGGCCTTCCTTCCCTTCCGGGCTGGATACCTTCCCTTTCCGCATCCTTCCCCATCCCCCATCTTCGCCCCCCCCCCCCCTCACCTCCGCCACTTTCCTTCCCTTTCTCCCCCTCTGGGAGTATGTTTTGTGCCTACGTGCGGAGACTGACGCTCGACACTTTAACAAATTCTTTGCTTTCTCCGCTTGCAAGTCCTCGTCCTTCCTTTGTCCTTCTCTTTTCCTTACTTCTTCTCTTTGCCCTTTCCTCCGCTGCGCCGTTTGAGACCTCTCTTCTTTCCTTTCCCTTTCTCTTTTTTCCTCCCTATGCGCGTCTAAAGGCCAACCCACGCATTTCTATGCGTAGCCGGTGACAGGGTAACGCGTAATTCCCCGCCCCGGGTAGACAGGTAGGACACGTACGTACCCCCTGGTAACGGCCAGGCCCAGGGAGGGGTGATTACCCGAGCTGATACCTCCCAAAAGTGCTGATTGGTCCCTCCGTCCATTTGTCGGGAGGTGTGACGTGAGGTGTGAACAATCACCTAAGGCGGGAGTGCCGTCAGAGAGGGCCCCCACAAGGGAGGAGCGCGCCATCGGAGACGCCGGTAATCATGGGGGATACTTTCGCAATGGTTTCCTCATCTTCTACTGTGTCAGCTCACAAGCGTAAGTTCAATGAGTCTCAGCCACAGACAGTCCTTCCATCGTTGCCACAGTTCCTTGTTGTTTCTCGGTCTGACGAAGGTCACGACTTCTCCACGGTCAACCCTTTCATTATTCAGAAAGGTGTTGACGCAATTGCAGGTCCTGTAAAGCCTTGTTCCAGATTACGAAGTGGCACCTTGTTGTTACAAACAGTCAGTGCTCTCCAGGCACAAAAATTGCTGCTTACTTCACTGCTACAAACCTTCCCTGTCCAGGTGGAACCACACCGTACTTTAAATTCATCAAGTGGGGTTGTTTATACTCGCTCCCTCGACTGATTGTCCGACGAGGAAATTCAACACTACCTGTCTGACCAGGGCATAACGGCAGTTCATAGAGTCATGAAAAGGGTTGACACGAACATCATTCCAACCCGTACTGTCTTCTTGACATTTGACAAAGTTCAACTCCTGTCGAAAATCAAAGCAGGCTATGAGATAATTTCCGTTCGCCCTTACATCCCAAACCCTACGGTGTCAGCGGTTCAATCACACCAGCCAGTCCTGTTCCAATCTGGCCAAATGTGTTACGTGTGGCAAGGATGCCCATGAGGGTGCTTGTCCACCTCCATCCCCTCGTTGCATCAAC
The DNA here is from genome assembly GCF_023864345.2 of Schistocerca serialis cubense. Lineage (NCBI taxonomy): Eukaryota > Metazoa > Arthropoda > Insecta > Orthoptera > Acrididae > Schistocerca > Schistocerca serialis. The sequence continues at coordinate 287,462,145 of NC_064641.1, read as the reverse complement.
TGTATAGGTGACCACGCTGCTTCCTCTCGAGATTGCCCCATTTTTAAAGACGAAAAGCTCATTCAGGAAATCAGAGCGAAGGAAAAGGTGTCGACCTTTGCTGCTCGAAAATTATTCGCCAGTCGACAGCCCACCGTGCCTCAGACAGGAAAATACAGCACTGTCCTTGCCTCTCCTCGGCCAACAAAGGAGGCGGTCACGCAGACTTGTGATCTCACCTTTAGTGACACGGTCGTCAGATCGGCCAGCGCAAAGATCGCCCGTTCAACCTTACCACTTTCGCCTGCCCACTCTATGGCTCACCCTTCATCGGGTTCTGCTAAATCTCGAGCCCAAAAGTCAGACACCAAGACTTCGAAAAAAGGGCATACTCGTGAAGATTTTTTATGTACCCCAACTTCACAACCATTCGTTCCTCCTTCATCTAAACATCATGTTTCCAAGAAGGCTAGTAAGAAACCCAGTTCATCTCCTTCTCCACCAAGGCGTGTCTCATCTACAGCACCACCTGGCGGTAATCGCCCTCGGCCGTCTTCTGTGTCGCCGAAGCGCACTGCTGGTGGCCGATTAACCGGCCGATTGCTGGTGGCAGAAGCTGCTCCTGAACAACCTATGGACCAGGATCTTCTGCCTTTGGCTGAATGCCATTCCATGCTGTCAGTCGCAAGCTCTGAGCAATCGCTGAGTTGATGGCAACCTTGGTCACATACCTCCATTTTCTGTTCACCCTGTGTCCATTATCCACTGGAATATCCGCGGCCTTCGAGCCAATCGGCATGAATTGTCGATCCTCTTACGATCCTACTCGCCAGTCATGTTCTGTCTTCAGGAAACAAAGCTGCGTCCCCACGACTGCTTTGTTTTCCACCATTTTCAGTCAGTCCGATTTGATCTCCCCTCTGTTGAAGGCACTCCAGCACATGGAGGACTCATGATTCTTCTCCATGATACTCTCCATTATCACCCAATCCCCTTAAACAGTTCCTTCCAAGCTGTCGCTGTCCGTCTTTCCCTTTCTGGATATACCTTTTCTCTTTGCACTGTATACATTCCATCGTCCACACCAACGGCACGAGCTGATCTCCTTCATCTTCTTGGTCAGCTTCCACCCCCCTATTTGCTGGTTGGGGACTTCAATGCCCACCACCCGCTTTGGGGACCTCCACATCCTTGTCCGCGTGGCTCACTATTGCTAGACGTCTTCCACCAAGCGGATCTAGTCTGCCTCAACACTGGGGTCCCCACATTTTTGTCTGCCTCCACGAGAAATTTCTCTCATTTGGACCTTTCGGTTGGTACTGTTCCGCTATCTCGGAGCTTCTAATGGTTCGCCCTTGATGATACACACTCGAGTGACCACTTTCCATGTGTCCTTAGACTGCAGCCTCAACAGCCATATATGCGCCCGCGACGCTGGAAGTTTGCCCAAGCTGATTGGACACTTTTTTCGCCTCTAGCGACATTCGATGACCGTCACTTTCCTAGCGTTGACGATGAGGTCACACATATTACAGACGTTCTTCTTACAGATGCGGAACGTTCAATACCACGCACCTCCGCATTGCCCCGGCGCCCCCCAGTTCCTTGGTGGAACGCGGCATGCCGTGACGCAATACGTGAGCAGCGACGTGCTCTTCGCGTTTTCCGCCACCATCTTACTTTGGACAATTGTATCCGCTATAAGCAGTTCCGAGCGCGATGCCGTCGCGTCATCCGCGATAGCAAGAAGGAAAGCTGGAAATTCTTTACTAGCTCATTTAACACCTTCACTCCCTCCTCGGAAGTTTGGAGTCGGCTTCGACGGTTCTCAGGCACGCCTAGCTTCTCCCAGGTCTCTGGGCTCACTGTCGCGCATGATACATTAGTGGACCCCGTCGCAATTTTTAACTCATTGGGTCAACACTTTGCTGAGATTTCGAGCTCTTCAAATTACCCGCCAGCGTTTCTCCCGAAGAAACGTGCAGCGGAAAAGCGACCTCTTACTTTCTCCTCTCAAAATCACGAAAGCTACAATACTGTTTTCTCCATGCGGGAACTCCAACATGCACTCTCTTCTTCTCGCTCCTCCGCCCCAGGACCGGATGGTATCCACATCCAAATGTTGCTGCGTTTATCATACCATAGTCTGCGTTACTTCCTTCGCCTTTATAACCGAATTTGGACCGACAGTACTTTTCCCAGACGATGGCGGGAAGCTATCGTCGTTCCTGTTCCGAAACCTGGAAAGGACAAACATCTCCCCTCTAGCTATCGCCCCATTTCTCCCACGAGTAGTGTGTGTAAGGTATTGGAGCGTAAGGTGAATTGCCGTTTAGCTTGGTGGCTGGAGTCCCGCAGTCTTTTAACACCTGCCCAATGCGGATTCCGAAAGCATCGTTCTGCAGTTGAACATCTTGTTGCTCTCTCCACTTACATCATGAACAATTTTCTCCGGAAACGCCAAACAGTAGCAATATTTTTTGGTCTGGAGAGAGCATACGATACCTGTTGGAGGACAGGCATCCTCCGCACACTGTTCTCTTGGGGCTTTCGAGGTCGGCTGCCCCTTTTTCTTCACGGATTTATGACAGAGCTCATATTTAGAGTGCGGGTGAACACCACTCTCTCCCGTACTTTCTCCCAAGAAAACGGGGTACCCCAGGGCTCTGTGCTAAGTGTTGTACTGTTTGCCATTGCCATAAATCCGATTATGGATTGTCTCCTTCCTGATGTCTCTGGCTCCCTCTTTGTGGACGATTTTGCAATATACTACAGCTCTCAACGGACCAGCCTTCTTGAACGACGTCTTCAAGGATGTCTCGATCGCCTCCACTCTTGGAGCATCGAAACCGGCTTCTGTTTTTCTCCCAGTAAGACAGTTTGTGTTAATTTTTGGCGTCGTACGGAGTTTCTTCCACCTTCCTTACATCTAGGACCTGTCAGCCTTCCGTTTCCGGACGTCGCTAAATTCTTGGGTCTTATGTTTGACAGAAAACTGTGCTGGTCCTCCCACGTTTCCTATCTTTCGGCTCGCTATCTGCGATCCCTCAACACCCTCCGTGTCCTGAATGGTACCTCCTGGGGAGCGGACCGAGTGGTCCTTCTCCGCCTCTATCGCGCCTTAGTGCGCTCGAAATTGGACTATGGAAGCATAGTTTACTCCTCTGCTCGGCCGTCTATTCTTCGGCGTCTCGACTCTATCCACCACCGTGGATTACGTATAGTGTCTGGAGCTTTTTACACCAGCCCTGTGGAAAGCCTTTATGCTGAGACTGCTGAACCTCCGCTGTCCAATCGGCGAGCAATCCTTCTGAGTCGTTATGCTAGCCATTTGTCATCCAGGCCTGCTAATCCAGCCCATGACATTTTTTTCGACGCCTCCTTTGATGTAGGGTATGCAGGCCACCCTTCCTCCCTACTACCACCGGGAGTCCGCTTCCGTCAAGTGCTCCATTCTCTTTCCATCCGCTTTCCTAAAACCTTCTTGACAACTTGGGGTACAGCACCGCCTTGTCTCCGTCCCCCGATCCTCCTGCTGCGTGACCTTTGTCAATTTCCCAAGGATGGTACCCCTTCACTTGTTTATCGTTGGGCATTTGCTGCTCTATGTGCACAAATGAAGGAAGACACACTTATTTACACAGATGGCTCGAAAACATCGTTAGGTGTAGGGAGTGCCTATATTGTTGGCGACACCCCAAATCGATTTCGGCTTCCCGACCAGTGTTCGGTTTATACTGCGGAGCTTTACGCTGTTCTCCAGGCTGTCCAATACATCCGCCGCCATCAGCGGATACAGTATGTTATCTGTTCAGATTCTCTCAGCTCTCTCCTCAGTCTCCAAGCTCTCTACCCTGTCCACCCTCTGGTCCACCGGATTCAGGACTGCCTGCGCTTGCTCCATTTGGGGGGCGTCTCTGTGGCGTTCCTCTGGCTCCCAGGACACGTTGGTATCTGTGGCAATGAGGCGGCCGATATAGCGGCCAAGGCTGCAGTCTCTCTTCTTCGGCCAGCTATTCGATCGATTCCCTTCGCCGATCTACGGAGCGTTTTATGTCGTCGTGTTGTTCTTTTATGACACGCACATTGGTCGACACTTCCCCATAATAAATTGCGGGACGTGAAAGCTCTTCCCTGTGCTTGGACCTCTTCCTCCCGAACGCGTCGTCGGGAGGAGGTAATTTTAACTAGACTCCGGATAGGGCACTGTCTTTTTAGCCATCGACATCTTTTAAGCGGCGATCCTCCCCCACTCTGTCCCCACTGCTCTCAGCTGTGTACGGTAAGACACCTTTTAATTGAGTGCCCCTATTTTACTCCGTTACGCGCCCGTCTACAGCTGTCGCCTGAGATATCGTCCATTTTAGCAGATGACACGCGCTCGGCCGATCGCGTTCTCGTGTTTATAAGTGCCAGTGACATGACGTCAGTCATTTGAAGCTCTTTTTGGGGACAACCAACCCCTTTCTGTAGTCGATTTTTAAGCTTTCCTTCTGCTTTTAGTTTCTCTAATTTTTTGAGTTTTGTTCCCATTGCTGCTGCTTTCCATTTTCGTTTTTTATCGTTTCCTAAGTCACAGACCGGGCGCTAATGACCATAGCAGTTTTGCGCCCTAAAAACCAAAACAAAAAAGTGTTGTCTGTCGTACAACTACTTGGGGATCAAAGTTTGAAAAAATTCTAAAACATAGTGCCGCACTGCCCGCTGAGCGCTTAGGTGCATGCTGTGGCGGCGTTCACGATACACACGTCGGCGAGGCATAGTGCTTCAGTGCTGTTGCAGATAGAGCTCACAGTGGAATGGATCCGCTGGCGTGCACTTCCCGCTTATATAGGAGACGAGTGACCTTGATTACAACAGAATATACACACATGCTCAGTCGGAGGGGAGGTAAATGGCGCGATTCGATTCATGGCAACTGCAGTCTGTCTACTACACGTCACAATAGAAGTCTCGCTTCTTATAAAACATCAACTCCTCTAAAGTTCGGAGGGTAGGAAAGAGAGAATGGTGGAAGTGAAGCTGTAGACGCTTGTGGTAAGTTGTGTTGGCGCGCGGGGTAGCTGCGCTGTCTAAGGGGCGTCTTACCACGGTTCGCGCGTCTCCCCTGTTGGAGGTTAGAGGCCCCCTCCCTCTGGAGTGTTCATACTCTTGTGGATACAAAGTGTATACTTGTATCGTCTTTTTGTATATCTGTTCTTTTTTTTTAATTAATGCGTTGCTTAATGTAAATAATTTGAAGGCTATGTTGATAATGTTTAAACTTTGCATCAATATTTGCTCAACGTAGTAGTTCATGGCATTTCGGTGCATTAACTAAGTTTTAGTAAAAAAAAAAAAAAAAAAAAAAATTAGCGCAGTCAGTAGAGCATTTGCCCGCGAAAGGCAATGTCCCAGGTTCGTTTCGCGGTCCGATACACATTTTTAATTTGTCAGGTTATCTCAGTCTTTACTACAGACTATATTAGCGTCACATTTCTCAGATAGTATTTAGGTATACACTAAATGTACCATCAAAATTATATCAATGTACGATACATAGTTCTGGAGATACGTCATAAACACTGCGATGCGTGAGGAACTACCGCATCATACATGACTCTTTAATTCATTACTTCTTTACTGGTAACTCTGTTTGCAACACATTTCGCGGATAGTATCCACGTACGTCACGGAATGTACTTGCAAAATTATATCACTGTACGACATATAACAGGAGGTGCGTCGCCATAAACATTGAGCTGCGTGAAAATGAAACTGCAGGGTGAAATTCGCTACAGATGTAGGTGATACATGTGCTCAAATGCATGTGAAATATGTTAAATATATGTGAAATATATTTGACATATGTGTACTTGAGCAAATCCACGTGTAAGCAGCTCATCCTAGAGTCCTGGAACTATTTCAACCAAATTTGGTACAAGTGCTAGTTACAATCATGAAAGAAATACTGTGGGGGTTAGAAGCACCAGGTTGCTATTGTGGTGAGCGTGATCATGTGGAGAGAGAGAAGGGAAAGGAAGAGATGGAGAAATAGCGAGGCGGAAGGTGGAGATGGGCACTGAAAGGAGGGAGGAGAACATCGACAGAGAGGGGAGAGGAAGAAACGGACAGGGAAAGGAAAGATGAGTAGACTGACAGATGGAGGAGGGAGAGAAGACGAACAGCGAGAGGGGGGAGGGAGGAAATGAACAGGGGGTGAGAGAGGAGGAGGAGGAGGAGGAGGAGGAGGAGGAGGAGGGGGACAGAGTGGGGGTTGAGGAGGTGGACTGATAGAAAATTGGAATAAATACATACCTGGGTAACGCCAGGTACTAAGCTAGTCATTAATATACAAAAAGAATATTATTACAACTCGAGGGGTGTCATGATGATGATTACTTCCTTGCTTGTGACAGCCTCTCCATCCAGGTTATTGTGCTGCACTTGCCTGTCAAGAAGTTCTCATACCAGTAGCAAATCTCTTCTTGCGTTCTCCATAAATCTAAGGGTATATTTTTGATGGCTAAACCTTCCCCTCTTTATTAGGCTATGCAAAACGCCCGTGATCGCGTGAACCTCATCAAATCAGAAGATTCAGGTAATCGCTTTCGAAGTAATAACGGATTTGTGGGGAAAGAGTACAACAGTTATTTTTTACAAATCACTTATTTCGCCTTCTTTCTTACGTAAATTTTGAATGATCATTATAAAGTAGTGCAAATCATACACAACAATGAAAAGTCCCACCTTGTTTTTAGTAACCCGCAGCATATCAGTGGATTTATTTCTAAATACGGTTGCCACCCCAAGTGGACAATCTCTGTTCATTAATCAGTTGTTAGTCGGAACAGTAAATTATTACGTAATTAAAGTGAACAAATACTTGCTGACAAGTGATCACACACGTAACCGACAGAAAACATTTAACGAAGTAGTAAATAGAATTGTTGGCTATAGATTTAAATTAGTAAAGAAAATAAAATTTAATAATTTGGCACAATTCGCAAATAATCCTTATTGAATGGTTGGGTGGTAAGCTATCCCTATTACAGTCGCAACTGTTACATTTGCTCTCTATTAGGTTCATCTTCAAAGGCACAACGCACTAACCTCTCAAATAAAGATATAAAATTTTACTATTTTAAATAATTAGGGAGTATTTGCATTAAATAAAATGATCAAGATGCAACGCTTCACAACGGCTAACTTTAACTCTCTCACCCCTTGTGAGTAACTCGCTCACTTTATTTTACAAGCGGGGTTGGCGACAGTACTTGATCTTTTCACAAAAAGCTTCGACTCACTTGCGTATTGCGGAGGAACCGTCACAACGGGAAACGTAGGCAGTAAGCCGTCAGCTTGACCGAAAGCTGCACAGCACTGAAAAACTCACAAATATGCAGCCAGGCACAGAAGTCTCTTACCTATACGGTAGTAGCAGCGTCATTACTAAAGAACACGAACTATCGTCGTTCCGACTGTCTCCACACTTTACATCAGTGATGGACAGACCGCGACCCGCATAGAGCTCGCCAATGACCTGAATGGGGTCCACCCTCATCGTTCGTTCTTGAAACCGACAAAAAGTGAGATCAAAATAAAAAAAATTGTGAAATCAATACAGTGTCATATTTCAAATTAAACTGTAAATAATTTGTGTAGTTATATTTATTAAAAAATAAAACAAATTATGCGGGCTAATTACGTATATGTGGTTTTATTTTATTTTGCTTGCGGCCCTTTCACAGTCGGTGACGTGTTTGCAGCCTTCAGTACTAACAAGTCTGTACGTCCCTCCGTTACATTATACTTTAACACCATACAAAAACTACTGCCTATTTGACAGGCTACTGTCTTGCCTACATGCCGATCTAATGACGCTCAACGAATCCATTTGCTAAGAAAGTTAGTCATAGAGTTTCCACAGGAAGTGCACCCAAGTATTAATATCCATTTCTTCGCGGTTTCGTGTTCCTTTGTGAGGCTACCACCACATGCAAACACCGAAATTCCAAACCGATAATTTAATGTGTACTATCTAAGTGCAGACGACCCTTCTCTACACGTCTTCATTTACTACAGCCTTAAAGCAATATTAACTGCATTGTATCGTCGTTTGCCGGCCGGTATGGCCGAGCGGTTCTAGGCGCTTCAGTCTGGAACCGCGGGACCGCTAAGGTCGCAGGTTCGAATCCTGCCTCGGACATGGATGTGTGTGATGTCCTTAGGTTAGTTAGGTTTAAGTAGTTCTAAGCCTAGGGGACTGATGACCTCAGATGTTCAGTCACATAGTACTTAGAGCCATTTGAACCATTTTTTTTTTTTTTTGTATCGTCGTTTGATACCTCATCCTATAGGTGTAGACCTCCATTTGAGACTTCCAATATGTTTATCCGACCCCCCTAGAAATTCTCACAATATGGAAAGTGTTTTAGGACGTTCTGGGAACACCCAGCGCCTCACACATCAGATTACTGACCTACCGTTCCAGCCACATGAGTTTATGAAAGGCTTCCTGCCCATGAGCTCCCTACCGCCTTCTAAATGCAAAAGTTTGCATGCATCCATGCAAAACAACATAAGCTGATGTTAATGAAAATTTTCATAAAGGCTCCACCTAAATTAAATACAGTGAGAACCACATTTTCCGTAATGTGAGATGATTGTTTTAAATTAATATTGTAGCATTTTAAGTTAGTCTTTCTATTCTTTCGCACCACAATGTTTTGTAACATGTAGGTGGTCGAGTGATACATGTATGGATGCATGCATTCATGAACATATATACAGGTTGTTAAGAGTATAGGTACAAATATTGTGACAATGAGTACCTTAATACATGCACACTTCAATGTGTTGTTTTTTTTCTGATAGTCTAACAGTCTTCCTGCAAACACGTCACATAATTTAGTACCTGATGTTTTCTGCATGGTCGTAGCTGCACTACGAAGAGGACTACACCTGTCAATATAGGCTTCCCGTTTTGCGTCCACACTTCAGTATCTAACCTGCTGCCCAGGGGAAAACAAGCATTAATGGCTTGCTCTCACCAAATATACTTGGAGATACTAACCAACCTAAAAACATGCTACACCTGATAGCTGTAATTATCAGTCTGCAAGCGAAGTAAATTGTGATGTAACGTTGTTCAGTAGAAATATGTGCACTTACACCCCTAACTCCATGTGTAACATCTGCGAATATTACTTCAATTTCAAACTTTTCGGGTATATACAAACAGTAACCTTCAAGAGCGTAATGGAAGCATTGCCATTTTAAAGGTCTCTGTTTACGCACTTGAAGAGTTTGAAATTGAAGTACTCGCATCAGTTGTTAAAGGAGCAAAGCTATTTCCGTAATAGTCGTTTTCGAAGTATTTTTTGCTGTGGTGTCGTCTTTCTTCTCCCAGCTTTTCTTCCTTTCCGATTTTAGGTGTTCATTTTCTGCTGGCTCGCAACTACTTAACAGCTTCTGATTGTTTCACATGTACGCGTGACCAGCAGCTACCAGTTGGTTACCATCGGCTGGTGACTTCTAGGAGGCATCGGCTACCGTGTTCCTACTGTATATCTAGCTTACGTACACCAGTGGTTGTGAAATACGTCACTAGTTTTCACTTCGAAAAAGCTTTCTCTCGTCAGTTTTTGATGTTATAGTGGCGATTTAATTCTTCACTTCCCGCGTGTCATATGCGAAACACTGAAATGGTGACTTGTATCTGCATACAGAATCCATGTTACGCCGAAGATAGATAAATATATACATACATACATACATCTCCAGCGATCACAATCCCTGATGATCATGCGCTGCTTCCACAAACTGCATCCATTGCTTTCTGTTTTGTGCTCGGTTCCTCCAGTTGTTTTCAATCGCCAAGGCTGTCAGGTCCTTCGCCAGATAGTCCATCCAGCACTGCCTTGGCCGTCCTATGGGGGCGTGTTTGGATTTCCCCCCCCCCCTCCCCCAAGTGCTTTCTTCACATGTCTTTCTTACATTGCATATGGGCTACATGACCTGCCCACTGCATTCTTTCGCTCTTCAGCTTCTGTAGGGTTGTTGGTTGTTGCATCAACAGATAGATTTCCGCATTCTTCCTTCTCCTGCATTCTCCTTTACCTAAGTTGGATCCCCATATCTTCCTTATTACTCTTCTTTCAAATATTAATAGTTTTTCCTTTTGACTTCTGGGGATATCGCTATGTTATATGTTGTCATCTAAGTATTCGCTGAAATTGATTTTGAGCTGATGGTCTCCCTGAGGAAATAAATGCATTTCATTACCACTTCTGTTCTTTCCTTGATGTCTCCTCCTGGGGTAAGTTGCCTTACAACAGCCACTGCCGATCTTAAGTCGGGATGAAAGAGGGGGTTAGGCATTGGACTAACAACCCTGCCCCTGTAACAAACTGCCCTCGGATACGGATACAATGGAAGACGAAAAGTGCAAAAGAATAATAGTCTGTGGTTTGGAAAAAAAATTGGGTTTACGAATGTTCAAAGCCTATGTAGACCAGAAATCATCCCGACGACGGTGTCATAGACTGAGTGATATGAACTGCAGGTTGTGGCAGTACGAGAGACAAGATGACTGGGCCAGGTACTCGCAAAGAAGATGGATACGCCAAAGATACACATCCCAATATTTTGCATACCTTCTGCAAGGTGTAATTACATATTGCAACAAGTTTCAGTGCTCTGTATAGTCAAACGTAATAGAAATATTATAGAGATCAACATGCCGCTGGCGCCCTGGAAATGAAGAGGTTAAGTGTTACAAACTTTATACAGTTGCGTAATGAATTTTAGCGTTCAGTTCCAACACTCCGAGAGCCCCTTGGCTAGTTCATCTGATGAAATACTGTGTAACCGATTCTAGTGGGTATAATTGTGTGTCCCCTTGGCCAGTTCATCTGATGAAATACTGTGTAACCGATTCTAGTGGGTATAATTGTGTGTATATGCAAGGTGGGCAAAATAAAACAGGGCTCGAAAATATTTATAAGACTGATGCGGAATTGACCCTTTTTAATGATCAGAAGAACTGCCCATCACAAAAATTTCAGGAAACCGTGATTTGTATGCAGTAATCAGTTGCTCGCGCAGAATATTGCGCCATTATGCATCAGAAAATCCCTATCAGTACGGTGACATAACACCTACATTGGTACAGTGGTTAGCACAATGGACTCGCATTCGCAAAGAAGACGGTTGAAACTCGCGTCCGACCATCCAGAATTAGGTTTTCCGTGATTTCCCTAAATCACTCCACGCAAATGCCGAAATGGTTCCTTTGATTAGGGCACAGCCCATTTCCTTCATCGTCCTTGATACCATCCGAGCTTGTGCTCCGTCTCTAATGACATCGATGTCGACGGGACGTTAAACTCATTCTTCCTCCTTTTCCTTCCCAAGATTGGCGCTAGGTGCGACATGTCTGGTGTCCGCATTGTAACTCTATTCACTCACCAAACTTTTAATGCTCGGTGGTTTATCGAGAAACCGTTTGATCTAAATACCGCTCAACTCACAAATGAACGACTTTATGGATATTTTCAGCGAGACGGAGCAACAGCCCACATACCTCGTAAACCTTGTCTCGAGTGCACGAGTTGTTTGGTGAGGAGAGGACATTCAGCAGAACCAGTGCGGCCTCTGGCCACCTCGATAGCCTGATCTCTCCCTGAGATTTTTACCGGTGGGACAAATTGAAAGGGTTAAGTGGACTCAAATAATCCTCAGATACAGGAAGGACGACAGTTGAACACTGAAGATGTTGTAGCTGATACGCCTAAGGCAGAGCTACTATTCGTGCCTCGCACTTTTCTGAAGCTAGCCAGAGCTGCAACGATGTCACATTTGCAGTCTTCTGTGATGTTCGTCAACAAAAGTCTTAGCTAAATATTTTCTGGACCTGTCATTTTCCCCACCCGGAATGTTAGTTTGATCTGTACTTTAGTTACCTAGTACTTTATTGCCTCTTTTTTCTTTCTTTTTAAATATATGTTAATGACTTACTAAGAAGCTGAAACCGGTCATGGTAGTATTTGTGACACTCGAGGATGAGAGATACAATAAAGGAATTACCTACCGCATGCTTTCTTTGTTTTTTCCCTCTCTGTTATTGACGATCACTGTTGTGGTTTTTATGGGGTTTCCACTGTATCTTTATGGATCGTTTCACCGGCCTCTTTATGAATCGTAAAAAAAACGTTCCCTTCTTATTGCGTTTTCCAGGACCTGCACGCGCTTGCATATACTTTTGTTCGGAGCCACATGAAGATACCGAAGATCGCATTAGGCGGATTTATTTTTAATCAGTGTAGACAACTCCCAGGTTCGTTCTTTGAACACCTAAACTCCTGATTGCCCCTCTGTTGCGAACACGAATCTACTAGAAAATGCTGAAAGGTAATGCCTCAGAATCTCTTATGTGAAACCTCTTCAGACTTTTTAAATAAAACAAACGTTGTTGACATTCTACATCTTTATTCTTCATGCCTAAATATTTGCAGCCCTCTGCCGCTAGAAGGCTCCGAATTGTAGGGAATAACATGGCTGTGTGTAACGTTAACTATGTTGGTGCCTGAGAAACACTCTCAGAAAATAGAAAGCACGAATTCGCAGTTCGTTTATACGTGAAGCACCTTCTCCATCAGCATGACAAAGCGCTGCAACATCTAAATCTGACACCTTCGATTCACTGTCATCGATCATCCTCCATACAGTCACGACTTGGGCCCTTTCGATTTTCATCTGTTCCCGAAACTTAATGAACTCCATCGAGGACTTGACTTTGACAGTGACGAAGCGTCCAGGTAACAAGAACACATGCCACCATAGCTTACAAACTGAACGTGGTACAGAAATGTTCCAACACTCTGAAGCACATTTTTGAGTAGCCTCTCACGAATTTTGATGTTTCTAACGACGTTATAATCCTCAGGTTTGTTTAGGTTAAGTTTCAGTAAGAAAATTTAGAAAAAATCAAGAACGACGATGTACCGTTGTTGCCCATTGTTTGGTTTAATATTTTTATATTAACTGTTCCACAGTTTGAAGCTTTCTGCATTGAAATAAAGTGACATTAACACTCTCATAATCATGTAGTAATAGCTATAACAGCCTGCGAACAGCAATAAACATTTTACAAAGTCTGCCACCGTCTCTAACGACATCGTTGTCGACGGGACGTTAAGCACTAATCTCCTCCTCCCCCATGTCTACGGAAAGTCTTATGATACTTTCACAGCATTTTAGCCAAACCAACCTCAATTAACATTTATCTGTGAAAGTGTCTTAGGTCATCCGCGTTTCCTGCATGGCCTTTGCAGTTTCTGCGTTACGATCTTCCTAGGTCTGCTTTCCCCCCCCTCACTCGAGTTCTCTCTGTGCACAGTTTCTAAGGCAATCTGTTACGAACCACGATTTCATATGGCCACAACACTCAATCGTACCAACTGTGAGCCTGTTTCCACCAATTACTTGATGTTTTCATTCCTTATCCTAGCCATTACTGTGGTTTTGTCCACCTCCAACATCCATTGCATGGAAATTCTTTTTCGATTTCTATATTAGTGCCCACATTCCTGCCCCATGCTTTCTACAAACACTCTTACTGCCGCTTCTTTGTGAATTCTATAGGCCTGCTATTGCATATGATTACTTATATTCTAAAATTCTGTACATCTCGAACATCCCTTTATCCACTGCGTGTGACGCACAACTATTAATATCACGTTTTATTTCTAATAATCACCTTCGCGGTTTTTAAATAGAACTCTACGCTCACCTGCACATACACCGCATTTTTTTCTAACATTTGTAACAGCACTCAACTTCTCGTGTTGTTTTACCAAGTTTCTAAATATGTGCCTTAAGTCTTCTTTATCCTCGGCTGCTATCACATGGCCGTTCTGAAACAGTATACTACGTATGTTCTTCTGCAGTTTATATGAACAACGCAGGAGAGATGTAACAGCTTTGTATCAACCCATTGTTAAATATTCCGACAGCCGGTTACTTATTTTCGAATTTACTTTTATCAGCGAAAAAATACTTTTATTGGAGAACAAAACGGTGAAGATGCTCCTGCTTTAAACAGACTCTGACTTAAAAGTGGTGTACCAGCTCCCTCTTTCTCCCTTTTTTAGCACCTTTAAAACTGTTCCCAAAAATTTTGGGACACAAACATATTTGCGCTCTTCCTAACATGCAATTAATTTCTCACTCCCGCGAGCTCCTCTAATTGTAACTCGCTCACGCCCACTAGGCCATCGCTGTTAGTCCTCATACTCATATCCTTCCACTTGTCCATTCTCATGCACTCATTCTGCCCAACGCATAGTCATTACGTCTTCGTGTCTCTCTAGCTGTCACTGTCTCCTGTCTCTCAGCCTGCTCCTTCGGTCTGTCCTACTACTGTCTCCTCTCAGCGTCACTGTCTCCCTGTTGCTCTCTCTTACAACTACTATCTCATCCATCCATTCATTCATTCATCCATCCATTCATTCATTCATTCATTTCACTGCAGCTGTCTCTTTTCATTGTCACTATCTCTCTCTTCCTCATTGACACTATCATATACTCTCTCTCATTTACCCTGCGTCTCACCCAATTCCACACCCGGTTTTACGTGCACAAAAACTTTTAATGTGTTTCAGTACTAAAATATGGGGTTCACTAAACCCTTCTGATAATAACGGAGACACTTTACATCATATTTCTCCGTGCTCCTCCGCCACATACCGGATTTTATGTACCTGTTTCATACGTTGAAGTATGGTGACTTTGAACTTCTGTATCTTGGAAACGAATAAAGTTATGAAGAAAATTTTCAAAGTTGTTCGAAGTTAGGGTCTTAAGAACACATAGAAAAAAAATCAGCCATTTTCTATGCGTAGCCGTCTTCGAATGCGCGAGCCGGTTTTGATAAAAATGATAAAAAAACGCTTTTTGGGGTTTTTCTAAGGAACCGCCCATGAGCTAGTGGTGCGTACAGAAGCCCGTTAAGATGCATCGTAGACCACATCAAATGCAAGAGAAAGAACCGATTTGCTCCATTTGTCTAAGCAGGAGCAGATATGTAATATTCGTACTTTGACCCTGTACTGAAGGTTAACGACACTAAGACGATCCTGCCGTTGGGTATACAAATGGTTCCTAATCAAAGGTCTATCCAAAACACTTGCCCCTGCCTTGCTATCACCAACAGGAGCCGAGTTGTCAGTTTCGGAAGGATCCTGTTTTTATGCGCTGCATTTTGGAACTTTTATTTAGCGCATGCTGTCGCGTGAGTACCGATCATCACTATAAAGCTGTTTCACGACTCTGATATACGTTCCAGAAACTGGAAAGTGAGAAGCCACTTTCCACATAGATTTTACTGATAGCTTTTATCAGTAATCAAAAATGTCTTTTAACTTTATAGTCTTCTGCAGACATAATTTTTGTTTTAGGAATTGAAAAATTATTGACTTTTTCCTGACTACCTGAGATTTTGTGCTCATCTTACATTGACTGCTGTTAACATTTTTGTTTTGTTTGTTTCCGTTACAGTGCGACGTGCTTAGGTACAATCGTCCTCTTATGTACTAAAACATCAGTCTTTAGCAGATGTTTGTTGAGGTTCCTATGTAATGTGGTTAGCTTGTTTCATTTCTCATTGTGGAACACTTATTCTGCATGCAACATACAACCTGAGGAAACTACTTACAAACAACGGCATGAACTTCTTTTGTAATCCACCTCTTTCTAAAATTTTGACATATGTTAAATAAGCAATGGTTTGTCTTTGGCAGTGAGAATATTAAACAGTTGCATATTACTATACGTGATTGTTATATACATGTACGATACTTGATATAATGTAGTAATGCTTAAAAGTTCATAAATCTTCATAAAAAAGGAAAGAGAACGTCATGGAACTTGCAGTCAAGTAATACCAGTAGTAGGAAATACACTCCTGGAAATGGAAAAAAGAACACATTGACACCGGTGTGTCAGACCCACCATACTTGCTCCGGACACTGCGAGAGGGCTGTACAAGCAATGATCACACGCACGGCACAGCGGACACACCAGGAACCGCGGTGTTGGCCGTCGAATGGCGCTAGCTGCGCAGCATTTGTGCACCGCCGCCGTCAGTGTCAGCCAGTTTGCCGTGGCATACGGAGCTCCATCGCAGTCTTTAACACTGGTAGCATGCCGCGACAGCGTGGACGTGAACCGTATGTGCAGTTGACGGACTTTGAGCGAGGGCGTATAGTGGGCATGCGGGAGGCCGGGTGGACGTACCGCCGAATTGCTCAACACGTTGGGCGTGAGGTCTCCACAGTACATCGATGTTGTCGCCAATGGTCGGCGGAAGGTGCACGTGCCCGTCGACCTGGGACCGGACCGCAGCGTCGCACGGATGCACGCCAAGACCGTAGGATCCTACGCAGTGCCGTAGGGGACCGCACCGCCACTGCCCAGCAAATTAGGGACACTGTTGCTCCTGGGGTATCGGCGAGGACCATTCGCAACCGTCTCCATGAAGCTGGGCTACGGTCCCGCACACCGTTAGGCCGTCTTCCGCTCACGCCCCAACATCGTGCAGCCCGCCTCCAGTGGTGTCGCGACAGGCGTGAATGGAGGGACGAATGGAGACGTGTCGTCTTCAGCGATGAGAGTCGCTTCTGCCTTGGTGCCAATGATGGTCGTATGCGTGTTTGGCGCCGTGCAGGTGAGCGCCACAATCAGGACTGCATACGACCGAGGCACACAGGGCCAACACCCGGCATCATGGTGTGGGGAGCGATCTCCTACACTGGCCGTACACCACTGGTGATCGTCGAGGGGACACTGAATAGTGCACGGTACATCCAAACCGTCATCGAACCCATCGTTCTACCATTCCTAGACCGGCAAGGGAACTTGCTGTTCCAACAGGACAATGCACGTCCGCATGTATCCCGTGCCACCCAACGTGCTCTAGAAGGTGTAAGTCAACTACCCTGGCCAGCAAGATCTCCGGATCTGTCCCCCACTGAGCATGTTTGGGACTGGATGAAGCGTCGTCTCACGCGGTCTGCACGTCCAGCACGAACGCTGGTCCAACTGAGGCGCCAGGTGGAAATGGCATGGCAAGCCGTTCCACAGGACTACATCCAGCATCTCTACGATCGTCTCCATGGGAGAATAGCAGCCTGCATTGCTGCGAAAGGTGGATATACACTGTACTAGTGCCGACATTGTGCATGCTCTGTTGCCTGTGTCTATGTGCATGTGGTTCTGTCAGTGTGATCATGTGATGTATCTGACCCCAGGAATGTGTCAATAAAGTTTCCCCTTCCTGGGACAATGAATTCACGGTGTTCTTATTTCAATTTCCAGGAGTGTAGTTTTTTTTTTTTTTTTTTTTTTTTTTTTTTTTTTTTTTTTTTTTTAGGTGCTTACGGTCGATGTACAACCCTGGTAATCTACTGCAAAAAATCCTTATGTTACTATGTATATGCAGTTCCTCAAGATATTTAAACGCAAGAGCAGGTGGTTTGGATTTGTCCGCAGTATTGACATTAATAAGTAAGCAGCACGAGGAACTGCATTTTTCTTAAAGACTTGTACGAAGTTTTGAATGTCAGCCACAATAAATTCTGAAGTCTCAGACTTCATCAAATATTGCCGAAAGTATAAAGTTGAAAGACATACATGTGAGTGCGAAAGTGAGTTCTGAATAAAAGAAGCTAAACAACGAAACAGAGTTCCCGAATAATTAATTATTTTTGGCCCCATGAGTAAATTACATAATTTGGTTTAGTTTGCTGTATACTTAAATCGCATACAACGACATCGGAGATAAATGTTTTTATTTCGCACGCTCTGTTTCTTCTCGCCCACACTTCAAAGATCCTGGAAGCACCACCGTCACCTCGTGCCACACACGGTTTGTGAACTTTCAGGCCGCTTCTGGCAATCCGACCGCACAATTACTGTCGTTTCCTGCTCTCCAACGCGTATGTAATTACAATCGAGGTCCACATCTGACTTTTTTAGACGAATTTCAATGTCGATGCTGCGCTACTTTGTCCGATGTCCATTACCGTCGCTTGTACTTGATTCTAAAACAGACACAGATTTGCTTACCTTTAAAGTTTGCACACACAGTTTAGCTATCCGTGTTTCGGACGTCAACTGAGACAAACAAGGTTTTCCAAGGATGGAGGGTAAGGAATTTTGTATCGGGAAGTGTAAAATTTTTGAACCATTGTTTTGGAATGATGTGTGTCCGCAGTGCTTTCTCTCAACAACTTATATTCTGCATAAAACAGTGAGCTGCATGGCAGAGAGGCACTTCCAATTGGGCCATGTATTAGGGCCTTCGTTCCCTTCCTTCCGGAAGAATGACTGCATAAATGGCTCTGCGCGCAATGTAATTCGTCAATTTTGTCTTCGCGACCCCTACTGGTATCATTATTATATTATTACGTAGGGCATTCGACAGCATAAACATCTCTTGGTCTGTACGATGTTTGAATCCACAAGCGAAATTACTGCTGCATTACCCCAGAGAACACATTTGTAGTATTTTTCAGAATGGTTTTCTCGACACAAATGTGTGATCAGTTCATTAGTTACATTACCAGTTGTTAATTCCACCAGTTTCATATGGTACACACTGATGGAAAAAAAAATCGCAACGTCAAGGAGGAGTTGTGCGACATAAACGAAAAGCTGGAAGGCGTGTTTCTATATCTGAAAGATGATATCTATTCAGATATCGCGCCGGTCGCATAAGAGTGGCGCGACTAGCGCCACCATGAGGGCGAGTATCAGGTTTGCTTTAAACAAACGCTGTAACTGTCGTGAGCATCAGTTACCTCTGATATTGGACATGATGACTTGATATTAATCAAGAACGCCTTTAAGGCGACAAGCACTTCACTGAGTTTGAACGAGTTCGTGTAATTGAACTACAAGAAGCTGGATTTTCGCTTCTGAGATATTGCAGAAAGACTTAGTAGGAACGTAGCCAATGTTCACGATTGCTGGCAGCGGTGATCACGAGAACGTACGGTCGCAAGAAGGTCTGGTCCCGGACGGCCATGTGGCAAAACAGAGGAAAGACCAGAGTGTTCGGCATACAGCTCTGACGTCCCGTACTGCATCTGCTAGTTCAGCAATAGCTGACTCCACAGTGACGCAACGAACTGTTACAAATCGGTTACTTCAAGGACAGCTTCGAGTCATATGACCTGTAGCGTGCGTTCCGTTGACCCCAAACCGCCGCAATTTTCAACTTCAGTGGTGGAAGCAAGAAGTCATTGGAGGGCAAGGTGAAGTCCGTTGCATTTTCTGATGAAAGCTGGTTCTGCCTTGGTGCCAGAGTGGCTCACCCACGTTTTCTGTAAGTGGTCAGCCACTCACATTTCCCTTTGACTCACTTTTAGCTCTTCTGTGGTTCTGCTTCCGTTTTACTTCCATATACAGCACATTTCGCGCTTCTCCGTTGTATTAAAAACTGTGAGATAGATTCAGTGGGGATAACGTGAATGAGGTGGAGTGAGTGAATCAGTGAGTCTCGCTTCATAGGTTTACTCCTCACTGTGTGTCAACAATTTTAGTCATTTTACACACATTCGTTTCTTTTAATAGTGTAAGGGCGGTGATAACCTCGGCGTTGAGCGCCGGTGAGCTACACAAAAACACGCGCACGCACGCCCCTACTCCTGGGGTTATGGTCTGGGGTGCGATAGCGCATGACACACAGAGCACTCTCGTGGTTATACCATGCACCCAGGCTGCAAATTTGTTCTTCAGTCTCGTGATTCGACCTGTTGTGCTGCCATTCATCAAGAGCGTTATAGGGGCTATTTTCCAACAATATAGTGCTTGCCCAAATACCGCTGTTGTAACCCAATATGCTCTACAGTGTGTTGACATGTTGCGTTGGCCTGCGAGATCACTGTATCTGTCTGCAATCGAGCACACAAGAGACATCTTCGGACGACACCTCAGCGTCATCCACAAACAGCATTAACCGTTCCTATATTGACCGACCACGTGCAATAGGCATGGAACCCCACGGCACAAACTAAAATCCGGCAGCTGTACTACACAATCGCTTTCTAGCTGCTACATCGTTTATTAATGTACCAGCGTTTCACATTTTCAGTGGCTTATCTCGTGCTTACGTTAACCTGAGATCCTGCAATGTAAATCGCTTAACTATGTTACCCAGAAAATTGTATGCCCAAAATTTCATTACTGTACATTATTTTTTGGTGTTGTCATATTTTTCCGTCAGTGTAATACACGATGATATTTAAAATATTCAACTCCCTATTCCCGCTAAGGGTGGTCAGCGTTGCGTGTGAGGTGCCTAAAGCTAACCTACTTTGGACCATAGATTCTTAAAATGAGTGGACCAAGATGCTCATAAGGTGGCTTATCTTTGCGTAAAAACTGAAGGTCTCGGAAAAATTTTATATGCGTGGTCATGTCTCCGCTAGCAATGCCGTCTTTGTACTTGAATAAAACTAGACGGATACTGACTCGAGGTGCTGCTTAATGGAACGAGAATAAGCTGGATAAAAATAGATAAATCACGAGCAAACACTGTCGCTGGCCGCTGTATGCTTGGTTGGCCAGCTACGTAGTCGCTCAGCTCCGGTTTTTTCGTTTCCTTCTGCCGTAGCTCTCACATTCGCTCGGCACTGGACTTACAGACTTTTTCGATTCTGTTCGACGCGAGCTTCCTCCTGACTTGCGTTTTCTATAATTCCAAGCATATTTACGTCCATATGGGACGAGATCTTTTATTCTGTAATGTTCAGTTTAATACCGATTTTGACTTACATTCCGGCGAATATTTTTAATGCCTCACTATGGGTAATGCACTGCCAGCTCTTCGCAATGACAGCTGAATGGGGGTCCTAACTAAACGCGTTTCCACGCTACACCAATTTATAAGTTTATGCGATGCTAATTCGCAACAACCGCGCGCATGCGCCTTACACTGTTACGATGATATTACAACCAAACAAACACACTGATTAGTCAGAACATTATGATAACCGACCTATTATCGAAATAAACCCGTAAAGGCAATAGCAGCGTCACCTGGCGAGGAATGACTGTTAGTCAGACTCCACGTGTAGAACGGCACATTGTGATGGCCCGGTGGCTCGGAACGAACATTTTGCAAACTGCGCGACTTGTCGGCTGTTCGAGGCGTGCTGTGGCGGGTGAAACCACGTCCACACGTCGTGGGATTAGGCGGCCACGCGTCATAGATTTCGGAAGTCGTAGGCTGGGTAGAATGGTAAAACAGGACAGGCGGCGAACTGTGGCGGAACTAAAATCAGGCTTTAATACTGGGCAGAGGACAAGTGTGTGTGAACACACAGAGTACCGACCACTCTTAACGATGGGCCTCCGCAGCCGACAACTCACGCATGTGCCTATGTTAATACCACGACATCGGCAGTTACGACTGAAATTGGCATGTGACCATCGTCAGTGGACGTTGGCGCACCGGCGAAACGTTGCGTGGTCTGATGAATCCCGATACCTTTATCATAACGCCGATGGGAGGGCGCAAATTCGCCATCATCCAGGGGAACAGCTACTTGACACCTATACTGTGGGACGGTAACAAGCTGATGGTGGCTTCATTACGCTTTGGGGAACATTCACGTGGGCATACATGTGTCCAGTGGAGCGTCGTACACTGGTTCCAGATCACACATGTCCCTTTCTGAGCATCACACTTCCCAATGGTAATCCATTTTTCAACAAGATGGTGGGCCATGTCACAAGGCCAAGAGTGGTTCGTGGAACACAATAGCGAGTTAAAATTGATTTGCCCCCCCCCTCCTTCCCCCAGCTCACCAGATATGAACCCAATCGAACACATCTCGAATGTGATTGAACGTGGCGTCAGAGCTCTTCGCCACTCTCCCCAGAATTTACGTGAATTAGGTGACTAGTGTGCGAAGATGTGGCGCCAACTCCCTCCAGCGACCTACCAAGGCCTGATTGCTTCCCTGCCACGACGCGCCGTCGCTGTTATCCATGCCGTGGTCATAATGTTCTGGCTGGTCAGTGTACTGCGTGACAAACGCGCGGACACATGGGTCTGTCCGTTGTGGGCTCGACCATTGTTGACGTATTACTGGTCTCGTTATAGGCGACTCAAATCTGACGTTATTTTGTCACACAAAGTTTGACTGACGAGCAAGTGGAAGTTCTCCCGTGACAGTATAAGTACCTGCTATTTGTGGATGGATGACAGCCAAAGAAATTGGGACCGGGGCACCCATTCAGTTAATGACACAGTCTTCCCGACACTTCAGTTAAGTTCAGTACTGTCAGTAGCGTTTCGCGTGATAGTTTGCGGTCTCTCTTTTTTTCTCAAGGGTGTGGTACTTCAGGTTTTGCAGAATTTTCACATCCATTTTCGCTGCCTTACTTTGTACATATCAAATATCGTCTGTTAGTCCCATTTACTAGGGAACCACGTCTAGTTGTCTACACCGATTTCGTCCAAATTTATGGTATATTCGGGGCCTGGCCGGAAATAAACGTGACGGAAGTGGTAACTCTGTGTGTCCGAGCGTTCAGAGAAAATAACATTATGGACGGGGGTCGAATAAGGCTTGGGAAAAAGGGAAAATTGTCCACTAAGGAAAAAGAAAACTAATTTGACTCCCAGAAAGTACGCACAAAACGACACAAAAATATTCTTTTCATTTACGTGTTTGCATAGCTGTAGCCTGTATTCGCCAAGTAAAATACAGATAGTGGTAAATACGCCCTTCAGTCTTATAGCAAGGAAATTTTGATGTTATCAGAATTAACATTTGCTTGGTAAATGTATTCATTAAATTTTCAAACGAATGCATTTCAAGTGCTGTATTTCTGTGAACTGAAATTTCTCGTAAATTGCATTAAAACGCTGTATTAAGCACTGATGTAAAAGATTTGTTGTTATTATATACCAACATTTTATGTATTTTATAATCATCGTGAGGCATCATTATCGTCCTGTAGGCGTCGTTATCGTTATTTTCATTATGCAAGCATGCATCTGTGGCACGTTAAGAGTGGGGGTAAAAATGAAGTAATAGTATGGCATTGACGGTCGGGAGGCCCCATCTAAGGATGTTCGACCGCCAAGTTAAAAGTCTTATTTCATGTGATGCCACATTAGGCGCCTTGGTGTCTGTAATGACGAACGATGATGACAGAATGGGGGTGACTGGAAGTTATAAATGTTGCGGGTAGTGAGAGAACTAGATGTCGAATTCGCACCTCTGTCAGTGCCGGCGGAGTGCCTCCAGTTTTGAATGCAGTCAGCTACCTCCCATCAGACATTGCACCAAAGGTCTTTAAGGAGTTCGCGAATATCACTTCGCTGCCTGCTTCCGCCACGCCACCTCACAGAATCCGCATTCAAATGAAAGGTTACGAATGTCACAGAGAAGCATATAGGTTACAGTAATGGTGATGGTGGTGGGGCTTGTTTGACAGTGAGAGATACTAGCATCCGACCTTGGCCGTATACAAGAAGTAATCACAAACATTAATTTTCACATCTATAAAATCAAGCTACGACCAAGAAACTAGGTGGTGGTGGTGGTGGTGGTGGTGGTGGTGGTGGTTCTCTTCTACAACTTCACGTTTCAACACATTTTCCCAAACGATGGATGACTTGGCGAAGACTATGGTTGTAGAAATACCCGTCAAGCAATTGTTTCTTTAATCCAAGAAAGAATAACTCTATGTTCAATTAATGAAAAGTGGCTCCAGTTGCTGATAACAACGTTATAAGTCCACGACCAATTTCAAATTTTGAATCAGGTCATTGTTAAGCGGATCTGAAAATCGTAGAGACAGATGCAAATGTTTCTAGCTCAAAGAAGTGTCCTGTGGCATTGACGTGGAGCGAAAACTCACCCTAGGGCAGCTTACCGCGGCAACGTCCCGTAACCTCGGTAGTTGATTCCGACAGTAAGCCCCCGTGAAGGTGGCAAGTGGTGTATATAATGGACACGGAGAGGCCAAGATGCAGAGAGGGGTGATTACAGTCAAGGTCGAACCAGCCCTTTAACATGCAAACATCACCAACATTATCTCACATTTTAAGGAGGAAAAAACACACTTGAAAGATTTCAGACCCAGCAGTCAATCCCCGCGAATTCTGATTAGTGGAGAGATGCTCCTATCGGAGGACACAATGTGGTAATACTCTCCTGTTCTGAAAGAAGTGGGTAGCAGCTGCCTCGTTTTACCTTCGTCACCATCTCTGAAGGTTTTCCCAAAAATTATGGCAAGCGAACAAATTACGCTGTTTTTAACACTCAACTCAATCTCCTGCCCACAGGCTCTCATAACTTAGCTCGCCCACACCCACCAATCCATTGCTGTAAGTCCATCATGAGTATCCTCTCCCACTTTCCCATCCTCACTCACTCACTCACTCACTCACTCACTCAACACACCTCATTGTCATTATGTCTTTGCGTTTCAGTGCCACGGTCTCCCTCTCTCTCTCTCTCTCTCTCTCTCTCTCTCTCTCTCTCTCTCTCTCTCTCTCTCTCCCTCCCCCCCCCCTCTCTCTCTCTCTCTCTCTCTCCCTCCCCCCCCCCCTCTCTCTCTCTCTCTCTCTCTCTCTCTCTCTCTCTCCCCCCCCCCCTCTCTCTCTCTCCCCCCCTCTTTATCTCTATCTCCCCCCCCTCGTTGTCATTGTCATAGACTCTGGCTTTCATTATCACTGATTCTCACCCATTTCCTCTTTCTCCTTCTCTTTATTCCTCTCCCTCGACACTGTCTGCTTCACTCTTTTCCTAGAACTGTTCTGTCACTGTCAACTACACTCTGTTGCCACTGTTTCCCTCTCTTTTTCTCTCCCTGACATTGTCTCCTTTGCTCTTCCTACAACACAACCACCTCCAGTACTTGTTACTTTTCCTTCTCTTCCCCAGTGCCACTGTCTCCTCCTATTTCGGCTTAATGCCAAAATTTATGGGACAATTTTTAAAGATGCTGAGGAAGGTCAAATGAGGCAGCTGGTACCTCTCTATTCAGTCCCAATTTTTTTTATATAAAAAGCTTATTCGCCTTCTTCATTTGCTGGCTTCCTCCTTTTCCCTGCTACAGCAGGACATGTCACTCATAAATAGAACTTCGTGGTTCAGTAAAATTTTGATAGTTTACTTATGTGAAGTTGAAATAACACAAAACCCGTTAGTTTTCGCCTCACACCGGATGTTACGTCCTATTTTGCGTGTGCGATAAGGGTAACTTTGAACCTCTGTATTTCAGAAACAGATAAAGATATCAACAAAACTTTCAAGATTCTTCGAGAGCCCGTTAAGGCACACCATAGACAACATATAATGCAAAAAGAACCAACAGATTAGCTCCATTTGCCTAAGGTGGAGGAAGTTTGAATATCACAAACTTTGACCTGTACTATAGAATAGTTACAGTAAGGACATGCTTCTGTTGTGTACACAAATCCAAAAATACTTGACTCTACCTCCCTTATCTTCAATAGAACCCGAGGTATGAGCCCCGGAAAAATTCAGTTTTTATGCGCGGCGTTTTGGAACATATTATGTAGCGCAGTTATGAATTTTTAAAGTACAGCTTTTAAACACGTGCACACATCAGTTGTTTGTCACTCGCTTCAACCCCACTGCAGCTCGAGCATAAAGGACTATGCACGGAGCGAGTAAGACGTTTGTGAATTACTGTTTCGATATTGATAACGCTTTGTTTGTTATGTCAAAGTGCATGGTTTCTAACCTGTAGCTGGCGGCAGAGATCTCTTTACTTTGTACGTTTTTATGTTGCAATTTCCAAGTGCACCATAAATTAATGAAATTAGTGTGTCATCAAAAACCTAACATAGTGCTGTTTAGTTAGGTAACGTCGTTGTTACGCGTTTCTTTTTTTTTTTTTTTTTTTTTTTTTTTTTTTTTTTTTTTTTTAATCCAGTGTTTGCACTGTTAAATCTAAGTACATTTGCAAGAGATGCACTATTTTTCAACGTGACTGTCACAATTAAATTCTAAATAAAATCTCATTAACTTTATATCATAATAATTCTTTAGTTGCTTAGGTTTATTCATTTTGATGCTGAGATGTAATTATAGCTCCAGAATTTAAATACAAAAATATTGTTAAAACGATATTGAACGTATATGTCGTGAAGTTGACGTTACGTTACTCATATTACGTACTATTTTTCGCGTGAAATCACGTGTGTTCTCGAACAAGATTTGAAAACTCGTTGGGCAGATGTGTGCATCACCTTGGTTCACTTCCCGTGACTTCACCATCACGCGAATAAGAGGTCTCTCCATGTCACTCCGCCGTATGTAGTACTTCGCGCTACTCGGGCACTGTGGTTGTAGTCGCTCGGAGAAACCGACCGGTATGCGCGCGTGTTTAAAAGCTATGCTTTCAGAACGTCGTGACTGCGAACTGTGAGAATTGTCGCCGAAATTTTCGATCAGGACAGATTGCTGTGGCTAATAACTTAAAAGCGTCGTTTTTTGTCCTTAAAATGTGAGATCAAGTCGGTGGTGATTGCGAGGAAGTTCGGTTCGAACAGCAGCGCACAGTTGTGTTGCATTTTTCTTGGGGCGCCTAGAACCGTAACTTGTAGCTACCGGTCATCAGCCAGTGTTGCTGGACACGGGCACCAACAGTTAGGCAGTCTCAACGTTCTGCAGGAGGCTGCCAGGTGAGACCTTCTACGCGAGAGTAAGAACAGTTGAGCGGAGGTGTAGTGGTGGAGTCCTGCCGAGCAGACTTTTATTTCCGAGAATTTTACAATTGCTCTGTCTTCTTCCCTAGCAGCACCCATGCTGAGTCCACATCTCACGAAGGTACAGGGTAGCACCTCAGTGGCCGGCGAGGAATGTGCAGGCACGGGCTCTGGCGTTACCTGTCAGTACCGTAGGAGGGTCCAGCGGCTGGTGTGTCGCTACAGCCCAGTGTGGCTGTGGACGTCTGTCGGAGCCTCAGTGCTCTCATTAAATGAAGCTACTCTTAGGCTCGGCCCCAGAAATCTGCATACTCCCCTCGTCAGTTGTCTAGATAGGGTGTAGGCATTAGACCCAATAGCGACACGAAGGACACACCAAAAGGCGGTCCCAGCATATAGCCGGTAAGGCGGTACTTGGTTTCCTCAGGAGCGATGGTACAGGCGCCATGCTCCCAAGCTGAACAGCTCATAATAGGCAGATAGGTTCTAGATTCACGGAAGGTGGGCATGGTACTCACCTTCGGTCAGCGTTGTGACCGCAGGAACGCAGCTCACAGAGCTGAAGCTCTCTCCACAGCCAGACAAGTGTACTCCAAGGTGATGGTCACTTTAGACACTTCGTCGTATTCATGAGGACATCTTACAGCTAGTAGAAATTACCTCCCATCGGTATCATTGCTGTAGGTGGAGTGGCCCAGCGCTCACAATGGGTGGAAGTGAGGCAAAGGTTTTATAGCATTAAATGATGTGATTCTTTACCCCCGCCCCGCTCCGGCCCGCCCCTCGTACTGACGACCAAATGTGCTCCCGTTTTCTGAGTCTGTCAGCGCTCTCGGCTGGCCTAATCATCAACTTCAGAGCTTCAGGACGTTTTTTTATAACATTTGCAGCATAAAACGCACTCTTGGGTTATCCTCGGTGAAGATGCCACAAGTAGCCCCGTTGCAAAAGAGCGTTGTCTGCTCTGGTATGTGCTGAATCAAGTGTTCCTGACCTTTCTCTCGTACGCTATGGGGCCATAAGCTCCCTGTTTCTTTGTACTTCAGTTCTACCGAGTGTTGACATTGGTTATGCCACTGTTAAGTACTCGACGGACACGTTCCACTTAGTGTTGTCCCTGTCGGTTCTCACAAAATTTTATTCCTACACTTATTTACTATTCTGGTGTGTTGCAACAATTTAATCTCACAGTAGCAGTGAAAGTTTTAATGACATGGCTGTAGTATATGACAGCCAACCCTTATTTCCATAAAGTGACAGTGCGTGCCTAGTCTAAGCTTGATAGGCACATTGGCCCGTTCACGAGTGGAGACACAGTTTACTTTCGTCTTCATTACACAGGTGGCTGTTAGGAGAGATTTCCTGTGGTCAAGATTTTTGAGATTGTTTCTCTTACAAAAAAGATAAAAAAGAAACTATTACGCAATCCATGAAGGTGGTGCAAACTACAGCAACATTATTACACTGGTAGCCGCTAAAATTGCAGCACTAGTAAGGGTAGCAAGTAACGAAATTTTACTTAGGATGCGCAATCCGTGTAGTAAGAAGACTAAATGATTTAATGTGTAGGTGATTTGGGGGTATAAAGCATGGAGATTCAGTGCACAGAATCGCCACTTCTGACAGCAGCAATAGCTGTAGCCCACTCGCCATATAGTCGAATTGACATGGGGGCCGCGCCTACTCATCACCATAGATTTCGTCCAAATTTCTTCTGTGTGCAAAGCTCAGCCAGAAATGACAGGGACAAGAGTGGGAGCTCATATGGCCAAGCGTTTAGAAAAAAAGCATTTTTGGCGCCGGTTGTGCGAGGCATAAGCCACTTATGTTAGCGTAGTTTCAAGGCAGCGGTCGGCGCTGCGGAAAAGGTACAGAACGATAACATGCGCGTTATTGATTCGAGTCCCTATATGGAAACTATTTTTTATTTTCAGTTCTTTATGTTACTTATATTGCAAATAAACCGAAATAATCTCCATATATTGTATGTTTTAACATTTTAGTAAAAGGCATGAAAAGGTAAGGCAATGGAAAACGTGGGATTGCAAATTAATGTCCAGGAAGGGATTGTAAAGGCGTATACCAGAACTTTGTGTATAAAATTAGACAGCGTATTATTCTAGAGTCGATGATTTACATGTAAAAAAGAGGAACTTACACTTGGTGTAGCTATTGGAGGCTGCGCGAAGGTCAAAATGAGACTAACGGAGGACCTGTACGTTTTAATTACAATCTCTTCTTGGAAAGTTATTTACAGAGTCATAATGGACGCTGGTAGAACAGTCCTTTTTTGGAAGTTACATGCAATCCCAAATTTTCTTTTTCATGCATTTTACGAAACTATTAATAAATAAATATCTTGAGCATTAGTTCGGTTGATATGCAGTGTAGGTAATGCGAAAAAAATTAAGCGTCCGCGTAGGGAGTCGACCCCATCGGCCTCGAATTATCGTTCTGTACTTTTTCCAGCGCACCATCCGATACCTTGAAACTACGGTAACCTAAATGCCTCGTGTCTCCCCGAGCCGCGCAAAAAAAATGTATTTTTTCCGCCTAAACGCTTGGACATTTGCAGTTCGCACTTCTGCAGCTACCATATCTGGCCACACTCTGCATATACCATAAATTTGGAGAAGATCGGTTATGACGAGCAAGCTCGATCGCTCGTGAACGTGGATGACAGATACAAGTACGTCATTACGTATTGTATCAATTCTGCTAGAGTTCGTAGTCTAAATAATTTTTGATAGTACCTGATGACTGATAAAATAAAATACAAAAAATTACGTTTAAGTGAAAGTAATGTCTGGGAAACCTCTCACTATGATGCAGGTTTGGAAATACAATGAGATGCATAACCAAGGAATGAGCGTTGAACGTCTCAACTGGCTTCAGACACACACGCAGGTACTGCACCTCTCTAGCATTTTCAAAGTTGACTATGACACAACGAGAGAGAGAGAGAGAGAGAGAGAGAGAGAGAGAGAGAGAGAGAGAGAGAGAGAGAGAGAGAAAATATAGAATCGGGTTAATGAAATAAGACTGGGGATTAATTTATCTAAGTGACCGACCAAAAAGAGTAATTTGTTGGTGCAATGGACATTAAAATATGGCATGCAAAGGCGATAATCATATATTATACGTCTGTATTCCTTTACTATGGAAGACATATTAGAGGAGTTCCTCAGATTTACTTTTATAGTTTCTGTAAGGGAGCATGGGAGAGATAAAGGCTGGCAAAGATACAAACTCCCCCGCAGAGCGTCTTCGGATTATTACGATTGCTACAGCAGAGATTATTGCTGTCGCTAGCTTCTGAGAATCAGCTGAAGTGATGGTACTCGTACAAGTTTATCAAAAGTAGTGCCTGGCGAGTGATGGCGTTCCGCCCTTTCGGCAACTCACGACCAAATGTTTCCAGTTGGTGAGACATCTGCATAACGTGCTGGTTATGGCAACAAACACCCTCTGTATTATAGTTCAGGACAGCATGGCCAACACGTGGTCTCAATTCACCCTGATGAAATATAAAGTCGCAGAGACCTCAAAGATAAGGCACAGCCACTGGTCACAACATGTCAGAAATTACTCGTTTTGAGAACCAGAGGTGGTCGTGATTTGTACCCAATGGCACACTATACCATAACGCCAGGTGCTGTTCCTGTGTGACGATGATGACTGCAATCTGGCAACGTTCAATCTCATCGGAGCCTCCACGTACCAAGCCTATCGCCGTTCTGTTCGCTGAATGGGGACTCGTCTGAAAAGACGAACTGATGCCGAGCGCCGATTTAAGGCCCTAGCGACACATGTCGCTAGCGGCGCAAAGCCGAGAGGCACCTGTAGCGCAAATTTTATACGCACGTAGTGTCATGACAAGTAGCGAAAACAACCCATTTCCGCGCTCACTAGATTGATATTTATTTTTAAAGGTCTTGCCAAGAGCCCTTGGACCGGCAACTAATGAGAGCGGGAGGGGGAGGCGCGCCAAATGCTATGGCGCTTGTGTGGAAAAGTAGAGTGTGGGGCGCCGCCAAAATGGTTTGTCGTTTGGGTGAGTAAATGGTCCCAAACCGGCACTGGTATACACGGCGTTGTCGTTGGGCGCACCACTCTCGGTGCGCGCCTCTGCTACCGCCTCGGGAGAAACCACAAAGCGTCGCCACGCTGACAGCGTATGTTGCTGCAGACGATGTCGCTGTGTCGGCACGAGTTCTCGTCTTGCCGTAATAAAGCCTGTTCCCCGATTGGATACGTTACGCGGCTGTACGGTCTTGCACGACCGAGCGAACAATATTTTTATAATATAAATATAACAGTCATGCAGGAGACAGGAGACTTATTATTGTTACTGTTATTATTATTATTATTATTATTATTATTATTATTATTATAATCAGTAATGCCCGCTAAAGGCAAAGGTCCCCAGTTCGAGTCTCGGTCCGGCACACAGTTTTAATCTGCCAGGAAGTTTCATATCAGCGCACACTCCGCTGTAGAGTGAAAATTTCATTCTAGAATCAGTAATGATGTTTGTAACAAAATATTGAAATTTGCTACTGAATCTATGGAAACCACATAAATGCTTAAGACAATAACAAACAGTTCAGCATTCAGGTAGACTGTGTCACAATGGTAAAAGACAAACGTCAGGCGAGGAATAACTTCATCGCTCACATAACACGTTTCGAAATTTATCCATCATATATCCAGAAGTGATTACTGCACGTAGATATGCCGTTTCAAGTTCTACGTGAAACAAACATTTGGAGACTGAAGAATGCAGAACTACTGATTAATATTTCCGCCATCTCTACGTGTGGGCCGCTGAGATCCTGCAGTACGCTGACTATGGCATTCCTGAACGTGTCTGTTCCATATTCGCATCACAGCTATGGCAATTTGAGTGGCAGTATTGTGGAACAATAAACCGTACTCTTCGATTAGGCCCCTGTCAAATTCCGAGTGTGCTGGTAGTTTCTCCTTCATACGTGAAGGATAACACGATCTCGCAAACGACCAACGCTTTAATGCGAAATCTGAACCAGAAGCCTTTTGCGTAGTATTTCCTTATGTATGGAATGTAGATGTCCTAACTCCTACCTGCTACCTGCTTTGTACAGCTGAGGCGAAATGCTACTCATCAAAGGACGTCGTTCATTTGACGCCAATTTTACATTTGTAGTACGTCGTCTTCATGGAGCTGAAATTTTAATGACCAGTAGAATACACTGTATGTGAAGTGTTGCTAGAGGAGGCCGAAATGCACGCTTTTAAAGCTCACGCAGTCTGGCGTGAGGTCTGTAACAAGGTAAAGTAATTATCCTATAAAGAAAAGAACGTAGTTCTTGGAATACTTAACTTTAATCTATAATTGGTGTACATCGCTCTTGACCGTACATGCTACAGAATATAACTGGTAATGGCGCCTTGCTAGGTCGTAGCAAATGACGTAGCTGAAGGCTATGCTAACTATCGTCTCGGCAAATGAGAACGTATTTGTCAGTGTAGCTTCGCTAGCAAAGTCGGCTGTACAACTGGGGCGAGTGCTAGGACGACTCTTTAGACCTGCCGTGTGGTGGCGCTCGGTCTGCAATCACTGACAGTGGCGACACGCGGGTCCGACGTATACTAACGGACCGCGGTCGATTTAAAGGCTACCACCTAGCAAATGTGGTGTCTGGCGGTGACACCACGATATGACCAACAGCATTCGGACACCCCTACCTAGTCAAAGCGAAATCTACCACTAGATGTCACAGGAGGCGGACCCGCCTGTATAAAAGCAGGGAGGGAGGGAGTGATGTGTTGCCAGTAGAGAAACCGTAACAGCAGAATTTGTCTGTCAGCAAAGCTGAGTGACTTCGAACATGGAATTGGATGTCACCTGAGTAACACATATGTCAGGGACATTCCAATCGTTCTAAATCTGCCCGAGTCAACAGTTGACGTGGTGATGTGTGGTGCTGGGTTGAAACGCGAAGAAATAACCACCTCTAAACCAAGACCAGGCAGACTTCATGTAATATTGGACGTGGAAATCAACGGAAGGAATCACTATGCGTTCCAAAGTGCTGCAAGCAGCCTATCTATTACAATGACAGTGCGTGAGTTAAAAATGGTGAGGAGCAGCTTCTCGTAAGCCACACGTTTCTGTAGTCAATGCTAAGCGTCGATTGAGGAGGGTAAACAGAAACACCACTGGATAGCGGATTACTGGAAACCAGTGATTTTGAGTAATGAGTTACGCAATATCCCGTGGAAATCCAAAGGAAGCATTGGGGTGTGTGAAATGCATGGAGAAAGTTACCTGCCATCGTGTGTGTAACTTCATCTGCACACATTATACGCAAGCCACCGCACGGTGCATCGCAGACGATACCTTCAACTCTTACAAGTAATTTCCTTTCCTGTTCCATTCGCAAACAGAACGAGGGCGAAGCAAGATTGTCTACTAGGGGCGTTTCAAAAGTCCGTGCAAAAATAAAAAAAACTTATGTGTTTGGGGTAAACCTTCTTTTTCGACATAGTCTCCTTTTAGACTTACACACTTCATCCAACGCTGTTCTAATTTGTTGATCCCTCCCGCATAATTGGAATTGTCCAAGTCTGCAAAATAGCTATTAGTTCTTGCAATCGTTTCAATAAAGTCTTTGTCCCACCAGCCATTTCTTCAAATTGGGGAACAAATAGTATTCTGAGGAAGCCAAGTCTGGAGAATAGGGGGATGTGAAACGAGTTGGAATCCTGTTTCCATTAATTTTGCGACCACAACTGCTGAGGTGTGTGCTGGTGCATTGTCATGATGGAAAATGACCTTTTTGCTGCCCAATCGCCGGCGTTCTTCTTGCAGCTCGGTTTTCAAACAGTCCAGTAACGATGAATAATATGCACCTGTAATAGTTTTACCCTTCTCCGGATAGTCGATGAGGATTACCCTTGCGAATCCCAAAAGACAGTCGCCTCGACCTTTCCGGCCGAAGGAATAGGCTTCGCCTTTTTTGGTGCAGATTCTCCCTTGGTAACCCATTGTTTAGATTGTTGTTTGGTCTCAGGAGTATAGTAATGTATCCATGTATCATCCAAAATGACGAAACGACACTTAAAGTCCTGTGGATTCTTGCTGAACAGCTGCAAACCATCCTTGCAACACTTCACACGATTCCGTTTTTGGTCAAGCGTGAGCAATCGCGGAACCCATCTTGCTGATAGCTTTCTCATGTCCAAATGTTTATGCAAAATATTATGTACCCATTCATTCGAGATGCCCACAGCACTAGCAATTTCACGCACCTTAGCTTTTCTGTCATCCATCACCATATCATGGATTTTATCAATGATTTCTGGAGTCATAACCTCTACAGGGCGTCCAGAACGTTCAGCATCACTTCTGCCCATATAACCACTCCGGAAATTTTGAAACCACTCATAAACTGTTCTATTAGAAGGTGCAGAGTTACCGCAATGTTTATCAAGCTTCTCTTTAGTCTCCTGATGCGTTTTGCCTTTCATAAAGTAATGTTTAATCAGCACACGAAATTATTTTTCTTCCATTTTTTCACACTCACTCGACTTCCTTGATTCACACGTATGCCAAACACAAAGAAATAGACCAAAATGGCTGAAACTTGGTGTGCGTTCTTTCCGAAGATGCTACTAACTAAACAAGACCTCGATACGCGCCGGTGGTGCTATTTCTCGGACTTTGCACGGGCTTTTCCATCGCCCCTCGTACAAGCGTCCGTAGGAGCCCTAGTTTCTCTCAGTGGTATCGTACAGAGATGGTGTTGCCACACGAAAGTTACCAACGCGAATCGGTACCACAGACTAGCGAGAGTTCCCTGCTATCGGAACGACGTATAGGAGGCTCTCCTAAAGACCACGCCTCCTCTCTGAACATACAAAGGGCGTTCAAAAAGTTTTGCACCGTCGTCTCTTGTGAACAGACTTGTAACATTTAGCTATACATTGAGCCTACTCAGTGTAGTCTCCGTCAGCTGTGACGCTTCTGGCCCAACGTTGTTTCCATGATGTAAATGCACTTTGGTAAAATTCTGGGGATTGACTTTTACACCATCGTTTGAAACAGGAAATAAGGTCTTTTCTCACTTTCAAATGTTTTGCCGCGCAGGTGGGCCTTCAGACGACCAAAGAAGTAAAAATCAGACGGAGCCAAGTCCGGACTGTTGGGAGGATGAGGAACAATTTTCCTGATTTTTCACCTGCGTCGTAAGGGCTGTATGGGGTTTGACATTGTCATGGTGTAGTCTGATGAACTGAGTCTGAAACTGTGGTCTGAGGATCTTGATGGCAAGTCGCAGCTTGTCCAATGACAAACAATAACGGTCCCGGTTAATTGTGGAGCCAGGTTCCAAAAAGTCAATGAAAACGTCACCACACTGATTCCAGGAGGAGGAGGCCATCACTTTTCGGCCTGCTGTTCGTGAAAGTCGTGGTTTCTTCTTCCGAGGGGAATCCTTATGACGCCACTCCATGGAATGGGTTTTGGTCTCAGGTTCGGACAAAAACAACCATGTTTCATCCTGGATAATGACGACGTCAAAACACTGTTTCCACTCTTCAGTAAAGGTCTTCCTCGCACACATTGTTCCCCATCGTTTTATTTCTCTTGTCAATCTAGGCATCCAACGTGCACAGATTTTTCTGTACCCAAGTGCCTGAACCAGTGATACCATACCACCCAATGACAAACGAGTCATTTCAGCAAGCTGTCGTGTCATCACACATCTGTCATTTTGGATTATTTGATCAATGGTCTCCTTATTCTCTTCACTCACTGCCGTCGATGGTCTTCCGCATCGTGGATTGTCCAGTAGAGAGAAATCTCCTTCTTTAAACCTCTGCAACCACCGCTGGACACTGCTGCGATCCCCTGTGTCGTCCCCATAAACAGGGAGCAACTTCTGTGAATCGATGTGGCAGAGCCATCGCCGGTTTTGAAGAGGAACTCCATCACCGACCGTTGTCGCAACCTGACATCTACTTCACGGTCCATTATGGCTCACCTGTAAATAAAAGAAAATACTTTTATATACCAACTTATAGCTAAATGTACCAAGTATGTTCACAAAAAATTTCATCCTCCTCTTGCAAAAAAAAAATAGACACAACTGTGCAAAACCTTTTGAATGTTCTTTGTAGAAGCGCCCTCACGCTGATGTCAGTGTAGTGTCGAGCAGGCATAAGCTCAGCCCCAGTTCATGACCTCATGTGAAAGAGTCGACATCACAATATAGGACCAATGTAATAATTAAGGTTTCTGGTGGACTTAATCATTTAAATGTGGAAAACTGTACGCCAAGAGAACAGTTGTTAACCTGCGCATCAAGTGATGCTTTAATAATCAGTAACAGTTTAAACTCCTCAAGCAGTCCTGTGCTAAAAGTGAGTCAAAGTTCAGCAAATATTTTATGCATTTATGTAATAAAGTGAGCTAATATTTCATCTGTTGTGGTTGAAAATGAACCATCCCCCGGAGCACTCAAAGGACCCATAGTTGTGGCTGGACGAAAGTAGTGCCACTGTACACAAAAGTCTCATCTTATCTTCGTGATCCTTAAGAGTAATGTACCTTGCGGCAATAAGTCGTTCTGCACTCGGCCTCAAGTACTGGTTCTCTAAATTTCCTCAACAGTACCTTGCGAAAAGAACGTGGTCCTCTTCGAGGGATTCCCTTTTGTGTACACGAAGTATCTCCGCCATACTTCCGTCTCGACGGAACCTACTGGTAACTGATTTAGCAGAACGCCTCTGAACTGCTTCAATGTCTTCCTTTACTCAGACCTTGTGGGGATCCCAAACACTCTAGCAGCACTCAAGAATGGGTCGCAATAGTGTTCTATATACCGTCTGCTTTATAGATGAGCTACGCTTTCCTAAAATTCTCCCAATTAAACGCAGTCGCCCTACTACCAATCCGACGTGCTCGTTCCATTTTATATCGCCTGGCAACGTTACTCCTAGAAATTTTATCGAAATGACTCTGTCAAGCGGCACACTACTGATGCTGTATTCTAACATTACAAGATTATTTTACCTACTCATCCGCAATGACTTAGATTTTCCTAGATTTAGAACAAGTGTTCTTTGATTGAAACATTAGAAATAGTATTCAAATCGTGTAGTATCCCCATACAGTCACGCAAGGGCGACAATTTCCCCGTACATCACAGCGTCGTCAACAAACAGCAGTAAGCTGCTACTTACCCTATCCGTCAGATCATATACGTATGTAGGGAGTCACTGGAGAGTATACAGGGATATGACAGCAACTATCATTCGAAGCATAAAGGTCTATTAAACATAAGCTCTAAAATGCATACATCAAGAGCCATCAGCACTTCTTCAGTAGAAGAGATGTTTTACACTGACGAAGATGAAAAAGTGCTGATCGTTCTTAAGGTATGCGTTTTAGAGCCCATGTTTACTAGACTTTTTTGCTTCGGATGATTGTTCTTATCATATTCCTGAATATTGACCATTTCTCCTGGGACACCCTGTATAGAGATTAAGGGCGATCCGATCACACTTTCCTGGGGGATCTCTGACGATACCTTTGTTTCTGAAGAATAATCGCCGTCGAGGACAACGTACTGGATTCTATTACTTAAGAAGTCTTCGAGCCACTAACATATCTGTGAACCTAACCTCTATGGCCTTACCTTCGGCAACAGTATGCAGTGGGGCACCGTGTCAAACACTTGCCAGAAATCTAGGAATGTGTAATCTTCCCGTTGTCTTTCATGTATGGTTTGCAGAATATAATGTGAGGAAGGGCGCAAGCTGAATTTCGCACGTGCACTGCTCTCTGAATCCGTGCTGATTTGTGGACAGAAGCTTTTCTGTCTAAAGGAAAGTTATTGTACTAAAACTCATGTCTTCACGAGTTCTGCAGCAGACCGCCGTTAAGGATATTGCTATGTAATTATGCGCGTTCATTCTTGTACCTTTCTTATATGCAGGAGTCACCTGCGCTTTATTCCAGTCGCTTAGGCGGGTGCCTGCAATAGTTAACGGTCAAGGCGGTGTTACGGTATGAGATGTTCTTTCCGGTTAGGCTATGGTTTCCCTATTGCACTTAAGCAAACATTAAATGCGGCAGGATATGGAAACCTTTTATAGTATTGTGTACTGCGTACAGTAGAGGAACAGATCAAAGATAGTGATTGTAACCACCCCCTGACAATGCTATCATAAAGCAGTGTCTTTGGGGCAGGAGTTTCCGGTCAATAACATTCCTGAAATGAGCTGGCCTGCCCAGAGTCCCGGCTTGAACCCAGTGGAAAACATTTCGGATGAGTCAGAACTTCGACTTCGCTCCTGACCTCACTACCTTCTCTGGTTTCTACTCTTCAGGAAGAATGAGCTGCCATTCCTCCACAGACATGCAGACACCTCACTGAAAGTGCCTCAAGCTGAATTCAAGCCGTCGTAAAAGCGAAGGGTGGACGCACCCCATATTAACGTCCACTAATAAGTTTTCAGATCCTTTTTATCAGATAGTATGCACAGCTGATAGTTGAGAATTCGACGCAAATAATCCGTGACTAGCATTACTTTGTTGCACTCTGCGTCTCGGCGCACAGTAAGGCTAGTGTCTTCGCAAGTTTGCCACCCACTGAACAGCATAGACGGACCCTGGTGTCGGTAATGGCTCTGATGAATACTGTTAGGAGAAGCGGCGGCGGTGTGAGTGTAGAACGGAGACTGCGCGCGGGCGAGCCTCAGAAGAGAGGAATGGTCCGCTGCGAGGGGCGCCACGGATTGCTGCAGTGATACAGGAAGCGCCCATTTGGCGTGCAGCGGCGGGCGCGCCGCGTACAAGACGGCTGCCAGCGTTCGTGTTGGCGGCCACCAGCTGGGCTGGCCGGCATCTCGCCAGTCACTGGGAGAGGCCCTGCATCCGGTCTGTTTTGTCTCTCACTTCCCCGTCCCGCCAGAGTACAAGCAACTAGGCGAGCGTTGCATTAAATCTCCCCGTAGCACTTGTCTCATTAATTGACTCTGAAAATACACTGCCGGAAGAACAGTACACCTGAAAAGACGACGTCGGTTCTGATCCGATGACGGCATATGCCACCTGGGGGTGGTAGATGCACAGGTAATGGTTTCAACGTCGTCCGCCAACAGGTAGCTTAGTGGCATAGCTACCAGAACGCCACCTGTGTCTACCCTGTAATATGGAATGCTCACAGTCAGGAGTTTGTGTGGTGCAAACGGGTGGAATAAGCAGGGAAACGTTCCACAGAGATGCACTCGTGCTTCCTACACGCAACAGAACTAGTTTAAAAGGGGTCAAATTACAGCCTTTAGTGTGACGAGACGGCCCTTTCGAAAATTTCCGCACAAGTTGAAGGTGCTACATCAGTTGTGAAACAATGCTAGTATCAAGTGGACATTCTTATCCACGAAGACGAGGTTCTGGACGTCCACGCAGCACAGAGCCCCACCAGTATCTCAAGTACGGATAGTGTTGAGGATCAGTGGACAAAGTTCAAAACCATCGTACAATTTGCATTAGATGAGTAAGTGGCAAGCAAGGTCGTAAGAGATGGAAAAGAACCACCGTGGTACAACAACCGAGTTAGAAAACTGCTACGGAAACAAAGGGAACTTCACAGCAAACATAAACATAGCCAAAGCCTTGCAGACAAACAAAAATTACGCGAAGCGAAATGTAGTGTGAGGAGGGATATGCTAAAGGTGTTCAACGAATTCGAAAGGGAAGTTCTATGTACTGACTTGGCAAAAAATCCTAAGAAATTTTGGTCTTAAGTCAAAGCGGTAGGTGGATCAAAACAAAAAGTCCACACACTCTGTGACCAAAATGGTACTGAAACAGAGGATGATAGACTAAAGGCTGAAATACTAAATGTCTTTTTCCAAAGCTGTTTCACAGAGGAAGACTGGACTGTAGTTCCTTCTCTAGATCGTCGCACAGATGACAAAATGGTCGATATCGAAATAGGTGACAGAGGGATAGAAAAACAATTAAAATCGCTCAAAAGTGGAAAGGCCGCTGGACCTGATGGGATACCAGTTCGATTTTACACAGAGTATGCGAAGGAACTTGACGCCGCCCCCCCCCCCCCCTCCCCCGCTTGCAGCGGTGTACCGTAGGTCTCTAGAAGAGCATAGCGTTCCAATGGATTGGAAAAGGGCACAGGTAATCCCCGTTTTCAAGAAGGGAGTCGAACAGATGTGCAGAACTATAGATCTATATCTCTAACGTCTATCAGTTGTAGAATTTTGGAACACATTATGTTCGAGTATAATGACTTTTCTGGAGACTAGAAATCTACTCTGTAGGAATCGGCATGGGTTTCGAAAAAGACGATCGTGTGAAACCCAGCTCCCGCTATTCGTCCACGAGACTCAGAGGGCCATAGACACGCGTTCCCAGGTAGATGCCGTGTTTCTTGACTTCCGCAAGGCGTTCGATACAGTTCCCCACAGTGGTTAAATGAACAAAGTAAGAGCATATGGACTATCAGACCAATTGTGTGACTGGATTGAAGAGTTCCTAGTGAAACTTCCCCTTTGAACAATTTATACACGACTGTACATCTATAAAATTTCATTTTAACCAATGCTGCAGTGCAGCTAGAAACTA
Organism: Schistocerca serialis cubense; assembly: GCF_023864345.2. Lineage (NCBI taxonomy): Eukaryota > Metazoa > Arthropoda > Insecta > Orthoptera > Acrididae > Schistocerca > Schistocerca serialis. The sequence goes on along the minus strand of NC_064641.1, from coordinate 287,421,790 downwards.
GATATCAAATGAAATAAGCAACTATGTACAAAGCAAAGCGTAAGAACATCGTTCAATAGTCATGTGGCATTTCATAAGTAGTAAAAAAATCTCTCATCTAGAAAGACAGTAGTCATAGTCAGGTGTGTAGACAAACTATTTCTTGTCATTTCATTAGGCATTTCAGTAAATATCAGAAAGTACGATATGTTTCCAAGTAATTACCGTGTCGGATTTGCGATGCTTTCTCTAAAGGAATGACAATGGCCAGGATAATGGCCTCCCTTTTTTTTTCCTTCCTGTGCTCTGAAAGGCTAATGGCTTTTTTTTTTTTTTTTTTTTTTTTTTTTTTCGGGCGGCTGTCGCCCAGGTGGGTGCCCGCAACGCATTACGTGCAGGTGGTCACTTAACTTTCTTACGGAAATATTTACGACAGCAGTTTCCGCTACAGTGACAGACTCACATAAAAATATTTCACAGGTCAAGAATTAGCGTTGCAAATCTGTAGAAACAAAATCCTATAAATATAAGTGTCCAAAAAAATTTTCGCCGGCATTGTGATACATTCACGCATTTACACACATTTCATAACTCTTAAAGTACGATTCTTGGTTTCCAACATCCTGTTTCACAAGTCAAGAGTCCCTACCCACTATTCATTACTCCTTACCTTATTACACATATACGTATCCATCGACACTCATCAATATTTCGTCATTATAAATATGAAGCATAATCAAATAACTCATATAGCCTCAGCCTATTAATCATAAACATACCTCAGCAGCATAATACACATCGTCGTCGTAAAAATAACATCATAACACCTCAGTCAAATCTCAAAATCGTCGTAGATTCCTCCAATAATTAAAAAAATTCTCTGCTCATGTCAAAAGTGTCATCTGCCTCAAACGTACTTTAAAAATCATGAATCCATACCAAATACATCATTCAAAGCTCTCATAGTATCACAATGGTTCCGAAAAAATATGAACAGTTTACAAAGTACACACAAAATACAGTTTCATAAGTGTGAAGTTATCCAACGGTGTAATTACGTAAACATGTGTCACTGACGTAGTAAAAAACATGTTTATCTCTCAGTTAAATGATCAGATCGCTGTGTCATTTATGTGCTAGAGAAATATGGTACCGATGTGTAAAGTTGTATAAGCAAATACCATATTAGCTAGGGCTCCTTGTGCTTGCCAGACACATGGTACATAAAGTAGGCGTGTACCCCCCTGATGTAATTATACCCTCAGGTGTTACAGATTACAGCAATGGAATGAAATGTATCACGGAAAACTTTCTTTGTAATTCAAAAATCTTGAAAAATAAATGGTTTAAGTACAAAATTAATCACTCAAATACGTGTGCTGTAGCGCTAAATGTGCGTCTTGTTGCAACATAATCTGTGTGGAAGTGCGTAGTTATCGTCCTCCGAAAGCTAAGTTCTGCATAAGTCAATGTACTTACCTCATAATACACAAAAGTGAAATGCTTTGCGTATAGATATCGTAGTTATTACGCTTATTGTTGTGATGAAGAAAGTACTGTACAGTAACGTATTGTTATGCCACGAAAAAGGCTGTCTCATTGTTGCTATACCACAAAAGTTACTACTAAAACATGTTTTTCTTCCTAGAAGAATTCAGAAAACTGTGCAGATATAAAACAGATACACTGCAAAAGCAACATTGTGAATTGTCACTCATTAGTAGCGTCGTGATAACATCGTGTAGCTGTCACATAAACTAACCACTGTGTCCTCTGGTATCTCACAGAAAGTACTTTAAACCCAGAATGTATTTTCAAGTAAACCAAAAGTTGCATTAAAATCTCATTAGCAGTGCAGGTATATATTCTAAGTATGTGAGCCTTATAGTCGTTACGTAATCGTGCAACTAGCAAGCAAGAATGTACACACACAATAACACTGTGACGTCTGTTCACTATAACAATGTATTCGTAATTTCTGTTTAAAAACGTTTCCTAGGTTATAGACTGGATATTTAACTTCAAACATTGTTACATGTTAACAGATTCTAAATCTGACAAAGCATACTAGAAATGTGAAGTGAAAAGTTTTATGGCAATGACAAAGTTAAAAAGCAGATTATCTTTCAATAAACGGTTTTACATGTGAAACCTGGTGTAAACCTTTACTCTTCATAGTACTCAGAGTTTGAACTTGAATGCAATTGTAATGCGGTATACGTCGGCAAAGAATGCTAAAATTTTTCTCAAGGTTAGCGTCTATGTTATTTTTCTCTGAGCCAGCCGGCGCAGGTGGCTGCCTGCGGTGCGAGTCATTGTCTGCCTCTTTGTTGGCGCGCGCCGTTATTGGGATTGGGAGACCTAACTTCTACAAATTCGCCACGCCGAGAGGGCCCAGCTCTGTTAGAATCCCGCCAGTTCTGATGCAATTCAGGTCTGTCGTTACGATCACATCGTCTGTCGTCATGTCGGTAGTTCCTGTAGTTTCTTTCTTGTCGGTTAAGTTGTGGAGAATTTCTCCCTGAATCGTAACTGCGCGCTGGACCGTTGCGTCTAAAGTTATTCTGTCTCCCGTAATAATAATTATTTTGGTTCCCATATTGTCTGTTTCTCTGATTGTCTCTGTAATAGTCATTACCGCGGAGAGGTGATCTTTCCCTGTAATTATTACTACTCTGCCAACGGTTGTCGTACGGGTGGTGTCTATTTTGGTCAAGATTTGCGTTGTAAGAATAGACCAGTCGTGTCCGGTTATTGTTTCTGTCGTCACGGAATTGTGACGGATGTGACCTGTAATTGTTGTGTCCTTGTTTTCGCGTTCCGCGATTATCAGTGTCAATTTCTAGTTCTTGTAACAGTCCCTGAAAAGCTTCAATGTCGTCTTTGCAACGTCCTGCTAAAATAATATGCCGTAAATGTTCAGGCAGTTTGATTAAGCAAATGCGGATGAGTTCTGAGGGGCTGTATGGGTTTGAAAGATACTGGTTCTTATGCAACATGTCTTCAAAATATTTCATAAGACTGGAAAATTCAGATTGTTCGAAACGTTTCATCATTATGATGCTATGTTTTACTCGGTCTTGTGTGGCTTGAGACCAATATGCTGAGAGGAAGGCATGGTAAAATTCTCCTTCACTGTGGCAATCGTGAATGACCGATCGCATTCTTACAGCTGGTTCATTCTCTAAATAGCCACACTTGAATTCTAATCTGTGTTCTAACGACCAGTTGGGAGGAAAACAATGAGAGAATTGATGGAGCCATGCTTGTGGATGAATGTCGTAGCCAGAATTCTTAAATGTTTTGGATTTACGTGTAGTAATGAACAGCTTATAGTCAAAATCATCATGTCGGCAAGTCGCATGTCGGTCATTGTTACGTCGTTTCGGCGGTTCCATCTCAAAATTCGGCGTACCTTCCCAACTTCTTTCACAATTTCCGAAGTGCCCTGTGTTGTTATTTTGTGTCTGTTCCGTATTTCTATGTCCCTATTCCCGTATTGGGGCGCGAGTGTCCTCTGAAACATGTAATTCTTGTACTACTTGTGCCAACTGATCTTGCACTTCCCGGGTTTCTCTTTTGTACTGTGTATTGATTTGATTTTGATTTTGTTTGAATTTTCTAATTTGTTCATACTCTTCAGTGTCCGTGAAGGCTACAGGTGTTGTGTCATTCAGATCATCATCTACCTTTGTAGATAAATTAGTGAACTGATCCGAAAGTTCGGCTACTTTCTCCGATAGTGTACTTATTTCCTCAGTGTGTTTTTCTGAACCAAGTTTCAGAGTATCTACTGTGTCCTTTAAGTTTTCCTGAGTTTTTGCAAGTTGCGTAACCGAATCGATAGATGCAACTGAGTCAAATTTTGCTTGCAAGGTCTCATGATTTTCATGAACAATAGTTTGCAGTTTTTTTATGGCTGCTTCGTGATTCTGTAATGTATTTTCATGCCGCGAAAAAATAGGTTGAAAATGCTCACAAATTTGTGTTTTTACGTCATTACAGACTTTTTGACATTTCGATTCAATGTTATGTAACTCAGTAGTTAAATCTTCACGTGTTTGTTCAAGAGTTTGTTCCAATGAGTCTAACTTTTTAAGATTTTGTTCCATTGTGTCTAACTTTTGAAGCTTTTGCTGTGTTCGTCCCATTTGTTGTATTAATTGTAATAACAATGCATTGGTGTCTGAAACATGTTCCTCAGTGCTTTTCGGCAGTGAATTTGCACCGGAAACACTCACATTTTGACCAGCAGAAAATGTGTCTTGACTTATTTGAGAAAACGGTGAGGATCCAAAACCTGAATCTACAGTATTTGCGAGATCGTGTCGTGTCATTTCGGCTTCCTGAGGCGAGCTATTGCCGACCGATCGATCGATAATGCTTCCCTCTTCACTAATTGTTTCACTGTCCACGCCATTGTTTGACGCCCGCTCCATTTCCCTGTGCACAGTTACCAAATTACTACTTTGAACATTAGTAAATTCATTACTCGGCGGCGCTGATAAGCTACGCTCGTCGTCACTATTATTTCTCAGTTTAGTTTGGAGCCTAGTGTTCCGTTTTTCACACGCCATAATTGTCACAATATTTCACACGATAACACAGAAAAGCACAATTTGAAGTGCAAAAATAGGAGAACACATTAACATAGCACTGAAAATAATATCTAGTTAATTGCAAGCGTAGCTGCGGAATACTTGGTGCTAATCTACATGCATGCCACAACTGTTTTACTGTACAACAATGAAAGGCTACAACTACAAAGGAGATTCTCTCTACAATTACGCACTAGCAATAAACAAAAGCTACACTAAATACACAAACTACAAGAAAAAAAATCAGAAGATTCCAGTGAGGTATCCTAGGCTAAGGGTCGACATATGAAACTTCCCCTTTGAACAATTTATACACGACTTTGCTTAAACTGACACACAATATTTTGTTAGCGCAACGCAATCTGACTTTCAAAATTCCCTACAAAAGAATGGCCCTGACTAACATTAAACTATACCCTTCACAAATCACTTACCTCACAAAAATCTTCGCTGCTCAAGCTACTGCAATACAGCGAGCGCCACTACTGCCAGCTAAATAAAAGATTCAAACTACTAAAGGCACTAACTACTGATAGGGATAGTTAGCAAATGAAAGATATTAATAGAGAACAAACAATGTATTTACCTTGATATCATCATATATAAATATAGCAGTTCATGACAAATTTCAAAACTCCGCCATCTCTCTCCCCACATCCACCACTGCTGGCGGCTCACCTCCAACTGCGCAATGCTACGCGCTGTTCACATCCAGCTGCCGCTGCCCAACACTACAATGGCGAGTATTACAACAATGCAAAGCAGCCACAGACTGCACACAGCGCAGCCAGTGATTTTCATACAGAGGTGGCGTTACCATAAAAAAACCTAAACAGCCTACTTACATAGAGAAAACATAAACAGCCTACTTACACTAGATAATAGACCTCAGCATGTCATTCTCAATGGAGAGAAGTCTTCTAAAGTAAGAGTGATTTCTGGTTTGCCGCAGGGGCGTGTCGTAGGACCGTTGCTATTCCCTGAGGCTTTTGCAGATGATGCTGTAGTATATCGAGAAGTTGTAACAATGGAAAATTGCATTGAAATGCAGGAGGATCTGCAACAAACTGACGCAAGGCGCAGGGAATGGCAATTGAATCTTAATGTAGACAAGTGTAATGTGCTGAGAATACATAGAAAGAAATCTCCTTTATCATTTTGCTACACTATAGCATGTCCGCAACTGGAAGCAGTTAAATCCATAAATTATCTGGGAGTAGGCATTAGGAATGACTTAAAATGGAATGACCATATAAAATTAATCGTCGGTAAAGCAATGCCGGACTGAGATTCATTGGAAGAATCCTAAGGAAACGCAGTCCGAAAACAAAGGAAGTAGGTTACAGTACACTTCTTCGCCCACTGCTTGAATACTGCTCACCGGTGTGGGATCTGTACCAGATAGGGTTGATAGAGGAGATAGAGAAGATCCAACGGAGAGCAGCGCGCTTCGTTACAGGATCATTTAGTAATCACGAAAGCGTTACGACGATGATAGATAAACTCCAGTTGAAGACTCTGCAAGAGATACGCTCAGTAGCTCGGTACGGACTTTGGTTGAAGTTTCGAGAACATACCTTCACCGAGGAGTCAAGCAGTATATTGCCCCCTCCTACGTATATCTCGCGAAGAGACCACTTTCTTTCCACGAACAATACGAGACTGGAATAAAAGGGAGAACCGATAGAAGTATTCAAGGTACCCTTCGCCTCACACCGTCAGGTGGCTTGCGGAGTAAGGATGTAGATGTAGCACCGTCGTACTGTAACGGCAGCAGTGGAAAATCGTACAACTACCACACCACACCACAGATAAGAGGGCTTGTGTGTGTGTAGACGTGTCAACACGGATTGTTGTGAACCAATCATTAGCAGTGGCACTACGGGTACGCACACACCTGTGGCGCGTCTTTCGCTCACACCACAGCATCGATGTGCGTGGGTCAACTGGTGCCCTCAGAGGATCACTTGGAATATTCTATGGAGCATCGTCATATTCGGCAATGAAAGCAGATTCTGTTTGCAAGTAAGTGCTAGTCGTTTGCGCGTACGACGTAGACCCGGTGAGTGCCGTCTTACAGGGTGCATTCGCCCAAGACACTGGCTTCCACCCCAGTCGTTATTGTATGGGATGCGACAAACTACGACTGTCGTTTCTGGAGGAGATGCTGATCAGCGCTTGGTACGTGCAGAATGTTATACCTGCTTTTTTTTCGCCGTTCTTGCAGCTGGAAGGTGACGTGTTGTCCCAACAGGATAATGCTTGCCCACACGCCGCACGTGAAACTCAACGTGCTCAGCAAGACGTGCAGCAACTTCGCTGGCCAGAAGGATCTCCAAACTTGTCTCCACTCGATCACGTGTTGGATATGGTGCGACAGGAATGACTCGTGCAACTCGTCAGTCAACAAATTTTACAAAACTACGTGAACGGGTAGAGCAGGCGTGACATTAGATATCCCAAGACAGAATTCGCCATCCGTACGATCGACTGAATGTCAGACAGCGCCTGCATTGCCGCCCGTGGAGAACACGCAAAGTACAAAAATGGTTGTTTCACCATTGGTCGATACCTGGTACCTCAGAACAGCTCATACTACTGTTCTGTAAATGTATTCATTTCGTATACTCCACATGCACTTTCGCAACAATAAATCTTCAGTCAATTTGAAATCTTTAAAAGGTTGTGCCGTTTTTTTCTGGCAGTTACATGCTTCTGACCATTCTTTATTAGGAGTGCAACTGACAATCGAGGTAGTTTCCGAATCTCACACACATGTAAACGATGCGGTGTTGACCGCTGCCATTAGAGAGTACATTGGCGCCAATGATGAAACGTCACTTGCAGCGTCTTTATTTCCATCATGATCCATAATGGGGGACACTCTTGTGCGTGCTGTCCGGAAGTCTAATCCCCCCCATTTCCGGCCAAGGTTTATGGTCCATTTTCCTTGGTTATCAGCGTATTTCTCTGTAACTTGACCACATTTCTTATTATAAAGGTTTATTCCATAGTGACTATATCAGTGTGTTGCATGGCATTCTGTTGCAGTAGCGCACGCAAAAATCTTTGTTGCCCACTTACATCAGTGGAAAGATATTTCGGATCTCAAGAGCTACCCTTACTTTCCTCAGTCACCAGTCGTTCACTCCTTACAATCGAGCTTATCGAGTGTCGGACCAGATTTGCGATTGGATTCAAGACTTCCTTACGTTAGAATTGAAAAAGGCGCTCTTAACGAAACAAAATAGTCAGATGTGAAGGTAAGATCCGGAGTATTCCAAGGAAATGTGATAGGACCGTTATTGTTTACAATGTGTATAAAGATACAGTAAAAAGCGTCGGAAGCACTGTAAGACTGTTTGCAGATGATGCGGGTGTCTGTAAGAAAATAGCAAGGCCAGAAGACAGTATCGTTTTTCATATTGACTTGCGGAGGATTAATGGGTGATACAGGCTCAGGCAGATGACTCTGAACGTGAATAAGTGTAACACATTGCTCACACACAGGAAAAGAAATCCATTACAGTTCAACTACACTATCCATGACAAACTACTGGAAAACTATGCAGAGCGACGTTAAGTGGGATGACGACATAAAACAAATAGTAGGAAAAGCAGATCACAGACTAAGATTCATAGGAAGAATTTTAAGGAAATGTAACCCATCCACGAAGGAAATGGTTTACAAGGCGCTTGTCCGACCGCGTCTTGAATGTTGTTCCTCAATATGGGATCCTTACCAGGTAGAACTGACAGAAGAGGTAGAGACGAGCCAATGAAGAGCGGCACGTTTCGTCACGGGATCGTTCAGTCGGCGCTAGGGCGTTGCTGAGACGAGATGCTAGACAGACTCCAGTGGCGGGCGTTGTACATGACAAAGAGGTTTTCTATTGAAATTTGGGAGAACACTTTCAGAGAAGAGTCGGAAAACACATTACTTCCTTCCACTTACATCTCTCAAAATGATCACGACGAGAAAATTCAAGAATTAGAGCTATACAGACGCTTAAAGACCATCATTCTTCCCGTGCGCAATTCGAGAGTGGAACAGGATGGGGGGAATCAGTTAGTGGTAGAAGTACCCTCTTCCACACAGCGTTATGTGGTTTGCCAAATATTATAGACAGGATGGGGCAACCAGACGTAGCTGGGACGGGTGGATACAACTGCACCTGAATGTATGCATATAACCACACCCTGTGGCGCGCAGCCCACATATACGCCCTCCACGTGGTCCACACTGGGTTAGAGTGTAGAAAGGGCAGTGTAAGTGTGAGTAGAGCGATGCAAAGGGGACGAAAGCGCTCACGGTGGAGCAGCGGGTGTTCGTTGCGGAAAGTTACGTAACAACAAATTCGTGGAAACGATGTAGTCAGTTGGTTGCTGGGAAGTCTAATAGTGTCAAAGTGCCAACGAAGAGTGCCATGCAACGCGTATTCCAGAAATGACGTCGACAGGATCTATTTTGAACAAGTCAAAAAATATCCCGAAACGTTCTCACACACCAGAAAATGTGGCTGCAGTTCACCAGAAAACGTTCCTGAGTCCTACTAAATCAACCCGACGCCTGTCGCAACAGACAGGTTTATCACGCCGCTTATGCGGACGAATAGTCCATCTGGACCTGAACATGCATCCCTACCGGGTGTCTCTCTGTTCGTGCATTAAAACCAGCAGATGCTCCTCAGCGCCTCCAACTTTGTGAGTGGCTGTTCGCTTACATAACAATTAGTGGCTTGGAAATGGATCTGTTCTTTATGACCGATGAAGCCTGGTTCCACTTGAGAGGTTCCGTCAGCTTAAAGAATCACAGGCTCTGGGAAGCGGAGAATCCGCATAACTTCCGTGAAACACGATTGCATGATCAAAAGGGTGGGGTTTGGTGTGCAGTGTCTGTACTCCATATTATTGGTACCATTTTCTTTCATCAGACGTTGACTTCGGCGAGTTACATTGCCAACATTTTGAAGCTATTTGTGGCAGCATTAACGGAAGAGGAAAAGACCTACAGTTACTTCCAACAGGATGGAGCAACTGTCCATACGGCTGGCCAGACCTTGGAGCACATTTACGCGATCTTCTCGCCTGACAAGAACTGGTAGCAGAGGTCAGTCTGGTTGCAGCCCTAGCTGTTCGCCCAGGTCACCTGATCTGCCAGTGTGCGATAACTTTGCGTGGGGAGCCCTCAAGTCTATGGTGTATCGCAACAACGCTCATATTCCGTATGAACTGCAGCAGACTTGCTGACCAGCGTTTAAAAGTGCCACGAAATGAGTGGTGGTCGCTTTCAAAATCTGCTGTGGTCACGCTACTACTGTATTTACTTTGTTCCCCTGTGTTTCTTTGTATCCTGGAACTCTGTTCTCCAGGTCACTTTTATTTGCCTCACCCTGTAGATACATATTGCACTCAATTTACTGGTCACGCATCTTGGGCCAAAAATAGCTCAACTGTATTGTTGTTCTATAGGGTTTAAGTTTTATCGCAATTGGACTATGGGTGTCAAATGTGTGATTCAGCGGCCCCATCAGTATTGTAACTGTTACACCCAGCTTATGTGGGGTAAGGCTTGCCTTAGGGGCTTTCTGAACAAGCTCAGTACACAGTCTTCTGGCGGAGTGTGGGATCTTACCCTCGCCATTGCGGTGTCACCAACCACTACTCAGCTGTACCTCCATTGGCCGCCAGTTTCCTAACCACACAAAATAATAGTATCTTTTCCCTTCCCAGGAGTTCCGACCCCTTGACTCTCAACTTACCCTGGGATTAAAAACCGGAACTAAACTATGATCCTCTCCAGAGATCTTTCTCTTCCTACAGTTGACAGTATCCACTGGGTCAACTCACGCACTCCTCGCTGTTGTGCATCAGACCACAGATGCGGCTACATCTCCTCCACAGCATTAAAACTGCCGTTTCGCACTTTGTCCATCAACATATCTTTCTTATCAGAGAGGATCAGAGAGGACCAAGGCGCCGAAATCACTTGTACCGATGGTTCTAAAGATATCATAACGACAGTGTATGCTTCCACGTGTATCAATAGCTAGGAACTACATTATCTGTATATCTTCTCAGCAGAACTGTTTCCAGAGTCCTCCATTTGATCGAGGAGAAAGATCACTATCAATATCTGATATGCAGTGACTTAATCAGAAGTGTACAAGCACTTAATCGATGCTACCCTCCGATTCCGATATTATCCACTACTCAAGGTCTTTTTTTTTTTTTTTTATCGCCGGCCGGAGTGGCCAAGCGGTTCTAGGCGCAACAGTCTGGAACCGCGCTACCGCTACGGTCGCAGGTTCGAATCCTGCCTCGGGCATGGATGTGTGTGACGTCCTTAGGTTAGTTAGGTTTAAGTAGTTCTAAGTTCTAGGGGACTGATGACCTCAGAAGTTAAGTCCCATAGTGCTCAGAGCCATTTGAACCATTTGATTCTTTTTCATCTCAGCCAAACTGACCACCCAGTTGTCGTCCTGTATACCCCGAGTCAAATGGGGGTCTCGGAAAACAAACGATTGATCGCCTTGACAAGAAACTCACCTCACTACCAATTCGGGCAGCGCGTTGCCAAGCCCTGACGTTATGAACCCATCCATGACAATCAGACTGTCGCACCTGAAACAGGAAATGGTGAGTTACCTCTCCTTATAAGAAACTGCTCATGTCAGCAAGGAGACCACTCCTGCATGAAGCTGCTCCTGCCATTTATCTGGAACTGAGCTGAGGTGGACACTCTCATCTGAGCCAAGCCTTCACGAGACCCGCCGCCCCTGACACCCTCGCCCCCCCCCCCCTCTCCCCAGGGTAGCTCTGGTACCTTGCTGCCAGCTTAGTGAACTTCCTTCTTCGTACAGTACTCCAATGTATGCAAGTAGTACCTTAAGGAAGCCTAATCCTTGATACAAAGCTCGGTGAAAGAACAGTTTTTCTCTAAGGTAGAGGAGCTTAGAAAGGGGTGGGGGGGGTGGGGGGTGCGTGTGGGAGGTGGCGGCTGCACAGTTTAGAAGTTCACCATGGGCGCCGTTCCCATAGTTATCCCACTGTTGTCAGTACATTCATTTCATTCCGATTGTCCTCAGCTGGAGACGTCCATAGCTGGTGAGTAGTGTGTCTTCTTTAGCAAAGAGGGTTCTTTCATATTTTCGTTTCAAAAAATTGTGACTGCCGAGTGTAAATACGGGCTATGTCATGAGACAGTCAAATACGAGTGAACACACACGTTCCAGCCGGTAAGCAAACATAAGTTGCTATTTCATTATTTGTACTGCTGCTGTCTTGTATTGTTGCGTGAGTAATTGGCGTGTTACCTGGAGCTGTTGTCGGATTGCAGTGCTTTGCTTGCGGCATTGCCGTTAGGGATTCGTTGTTCTCGATATTCCGTGGACATCAGAATCTGAAGTTACCTGCAATCTTGTTTTCCGACGGGGCAGCAAAACTCATTACTGGCGTGCTGCATGGGCATGCCTAACATCAGTCCTTTGCATAATGGCACTGACAGCATTAATTAAGATGCTTAAAAAGTGGCCACTGGCCGACTCGACATTCTCTCTGGTCCAGCGTAATATTAAGCCACAAACTTAGCACGGGGAACAGCACGTATGGGTTACAAGGATAGCACACAACCCTGTTTCGTGGGAGTAAAAATGACACAGAAATCTTGTGGTCGACTCAGAAAACAAGAAATGAGTTACTATCATGATTGAAGCAGAGAGCAAACTCTGATCAGCCAGAAGATGGTAGCGAGTGTCGGGGGGGGGGGGGGGGGGTGAAATGATCAACGTTGTATCTTCTGGGGCTATTCTAGTACTTGTGGAAGTCGGCTAACGTCGGCTAAACTGCCTGTGCATGAGCAACCAAGAATGTGGTCGTCGAAAATTGGACCGCTCTCCAAAGCAAAATAAGTGGAAAATGTGTGGCCCAAGTAATTGTGGGGTGTAGCGATAGGAAAGCCACAAATGTTTCGGACCACGTAGTTCATCACACATTGTTTCAAATCAGGCTCTTCACTAGAAGACCTCTATGAAGGCTTTTGTTGAGCCAACAGCATCGATAATTAGACTCCTGATGACATGGGATCTTAATAGTTCTGGCATGAATCACATGAGTTCTGTTCTGCCAGAATCTAATCGATAGTGTCTCCTGGCATGTGCATAGCTAGATCTACACAAGTTGGGGATATTTCAACGAAACCTGCCTGGTATGTGGGTGTTCGGTAAGGCACCACAAATGCTCTATACTGAGTCTGTAGGCTATTATTACTCATCTCCTAGATCCTTTCGTTGACGGCGTCTTCCTCACTGCATATGGTATTTTCCAACAGGACATACGTTCATACCACAAAGCTAGAGTTGCTATACATATGTCGATGTTCCTGAATTCATAGTTTTCCACATACCGCCACCTTATAGGAGAACACAAATTGTGTTTCCATGAAATACTTCTGGGTTGCTGACCGCGTCGTATAAGATGAACCACTGTTTCGGCCACTATTGCAAGAGCATTCATCAAATGTGTCATATACTATTAGATCATTATCACTCAGACTATAGTACACTGATAAGTCTCTATACCGCTGTTACGCCGTGACAGACGCGCCACAAAACGCATTGTGTGACGATGTCCGGAGTGGAAAGGATTGTAATGTACACGTCAGTAATACATGCTTTGCCCAATCAGAAAGAAGCTGCTTTCGTGACATGGCTCCGGTTCCACTTTATCTGTAGGCGGTTAAGAGGAGTCGGTGCGTTGAGAGACTCTGGCGCAGTGTTTATGAACGCTCCTAGTGAGGTAAACACGTGAACGGTGTCAGCCCTCAGGCCAGCTACCACTGGCAGCGAAGATGATGGAAACATGTGGCAGTAATCGCGGCTGGTCGTGTCAGGCCGATTACTTGTCAGTTCACCTTGGAACGTTTCTTTCATACATCCTCGGAGTTCCAATGTACGAAATCTGAGCGATGTGCTACAAACTAGGCAAATTTCGCGATGTTACATTGGCGTACACAAGGGGGAGAGTGATGGCTTTTGGCCCTCTTCCTCTCCCCCCACCTCCCGCCCCCCCCCCTCCACCTCCTCCTCCTCCTCCTCCTCCTCCTCCTCCTCCTCCTCCTCTCACCCTCCTCCTCTTCCTCCTCCTCCCCCCCCCCCCTCTCGCAAAATTTTCTACGGGCGCCCGCGGTGATGTCCTTCTCTGCAGATCTAATGGGAAACGTTTATTGGCTGACCCAGATTAATTCTCTACCATGTAAAAGGCGTATAAGGTCATACAATATACCGACGGAAAAGAAATCGAAACACCCACGAGTTGCGCGACATAAAATAAAGTTGGTAGGCGTCTTTCTACATCTGAAAGATGGTATCTATTAAAATTTCACGCCATTCGCGTAAGAGAGGCGCTAACAGCGCCACTAAAAAAGTGCAAATCTGGTTTGCTTTAAATACACTCTGTAACTGTCTTGAGCGTTGGTTACCTCTGAGATTGGACGTGATGAGTTGATGTTGGTCAAGACTGCTTTTAAGGTGACTAAGATTCCATCCTGTCGCAACTTGTTTCCAAAAATAGGGGTGTTAACTGTTATAAACACATACATTCTAAAAGCCATACTGCTTGTGAAAAGACTACACCCAAACACTTACTCAGATTTCCACCAGTACAATACTAGAAATAAAGAAAGATTTTACATTGGCATCCACAGAACAGAACTTTTTGAAAAGGGGCCTCAGTACGCAGGTATAAAATTAGCTAATGCACTGCCTAGTGCAGTCATGGCTCTTCCTACAATTAAACTGAAAGATCAGCTTCAGAAATTTTTAGTAAAACACCTTTTCTACACATTAGAAGAGTACCATACTTGCATGAAGAACAACAAATGCTTTGTGAAATTATGTGAATAGAAATCAGTAAACATATTGTAATTTTGTTGTAAATTAATGACGTATTCAGAAGAATGTGTCTTGTGTATTGCACAAATAACTTTAATCATTACTGTTTCCTTGTACACGTGCAGTGTACCATTCCATGTTGAATAAAGCTATTATTATTATTTCTTTCTTGTCTCAGACGTTATGTCTGGTTAAAAATGGAAGGTGACGCGGACCTTGATCAAGCGTGACTTCCTTTTAACTGTACGGTATATGTTACATTGCACTTAGGAACTTTAGGGTAATTGAACAAGTGTCAATAATTACTGATTTCTGTAGTTGTATATATAAGTTTGGATGTAGCTGTATTGCATTGATGTACTGGTGGATATTGTGTGGTATGACTCCTGTAGTTGATAGTATAATTGATATAATGTCAACTTTATCCTGATGTCACATGTCCTTGACTTCCTCAGCCAGTTAGATGTATTTTTCAATTTTTTCTCCTGTTTTCTTTTGTATATTTGTTGTATTGGGTATGGATATTTCGATTAGTTGTGTTAATTTCTTCTTTTTATTGGTGAGTATGATGTCAGGTTTGTTATGTGGTGGTGTTTTATCTGTTATAATGGTTCTGTTCCAGTATAATTTGTATTCATCATTCTCCAGTACATTTTGTGGTGCATACTTGTATGTAGGAACGTGTTGTTTTAAAAGTTTATGTTGTAAGGCAAGCTGTTGATGTATTATTTTTGCGACATTGTCATGTCTTCTAGGGTATTCTGTATTTGCTAGTACTGTACATCCGCTTGTGATGTGATCTACTGTTTCTATTTGTTGTTTGCAAAGTCTGCATTTATCTGTTGTGGTATTGGGATCTTTAATAATATGCTTGCTGTAATATCTGGTGTTTACTGTTTGATCCTGTATTGCAATCATGAATCCTTCTGTCTCACTGTATATATTGCCTTTTCTTAGCCATGTGTTGGATGCGTCTTGATCGATGTGTGGCTGTGTTAGATGATACGGGTGCTTGCCATGTAGTGTTTTCTTTTTCCAATTTACTTTCTTCGTATCTGTTGATGTTATGTGATCTAAAGGGTTGTAGAAGTGGTTATGAAATTTCAGTGGTGTAGCCGATGTATTTATATGAGTGATTGCTTTGTGTATTTTGCTAGTTTCTGCTCGTTCTAGAAAGAATTTTCTTAAATTGTCTACCTGTCCATAATGTAGGTTTTTTATGTCGATAAATCCCCTTCCTCCTTCCTTTCTGATTAATGTGAATCTTTCAGTTGCTGAATGTATGTGATGTATTCTATATTTGTGGCATTGTGATTGTGTAAGAGTATTGAGTGCCTCTAGGTCTGTGTTACTCCATTTCACTACTCCAAATGAGTAGGTCAATATTGGTATGGCATAAGTATTTATACCTTTTGTCTTGTTTCTTACTGTCAATTCTGTTTTCAGTATTTTTGTTAGTCTTTGTCTATATTTTTCTTTTAGTTCTTCTTTAATATTTGTATTATCTATTCCTATTTTTTGTCTGTATCCTAGATATTTATAAGCATCTGTTTTTTCCATCGCTTCTATGCAGTCGCTGTGGTTATCCAATATGTAATCTTCTTGTTTAGTGTGTTTTCCCTTGACTTTGCTATTTTTCTTACATTTGTCTGTTCCAAAAGCCATATTTATATCATTGCTGAATACTTCTGTTATCTTTAGTAATTGGTTGAGTTGTTGATTTGTTGCTGCCAGTAGTTTTAGGTCATCCAGTATATACTGTGATGTGATATTATTTGAATTTGTTTGGATATTAAGTGTGGTTTTCCAATTTTTCATTACTATGTTTAGGAACTGTATCAATTTAGGATCTACTTCGTATATTTCCAATATCTGTAGTAACCATGAGAAGGGTACACTATCAAAAGCTTTTTGGTAATCAATGTATGCGTAGTGTAGCGACCTGTGTTTAGTCTTCGCTTGATATGTCACCTCTGCATCTATTATCAGTTCCTCTTTACATCCTCATGCTCCTCTGCAACAGCCTTTTTGTTCTTCATTTATAATTTTGTTCTGTGTTGTATGTGTCATTAATTTCTGTGTAATGACTGAAGTTAATATTTTGTATATTGTTGGTAGGCATGTTATGGGGCGATATTTAGCTGGGTTTGCTGTGTGCTTGATCTTTAGGTTTCATTCCATGTGTAAGTGTATCAGGGAATGTGTATGGGTCTGCAATGTAACTGTTAAATAATTTAGTTAGATGTGAATGTGTTGAGGTGAACTTCTTTAGCCAGAAATTTGCTATTTTATCTTTTCCAGGGGCTTTCAAATTGTGAATAGAATTAATTGCTTGGGTGACTTCATGTTGCAAAATTATCACTTCAGGCATTTGTGGTAACATCTTGTATGTATCTGTTTCTGCTTGTATCCACCATGCATGCCTGTTATGTTGTACCGGGTTTGACCATATGTTGCTCCAGAAGTGTTCCATGTCTGTTATGTTTGATGGATTGTCTATTTTAATGTGTGTGTTATCTATTGTCTGGTAAAATTTCTTTTGGTTTGTTTCTGACATTTCATTTCTTATAAATTGTGTTAGCTGTCCGATGTCTTTTCTCAGTTTTTCTATTCTGATCTGTAGCCATTGTTGCCATGCTGGTTTTGTGGGTTTCTGCTGTGTGTTGGTTGGTTCTGATCTCTGCCTAGTGTGTATATTTAGTGTAGTGAGTGCTCCTTTATAAACCAGTAGTTGTAACTCTTCCATAGTTGTGTTTTCATTTATTTTGTTGTGTATGATTGTGTTGATAGTTTTTATTGTTGTTTCGACTTGTGGGTTATTTGACGGTCTATGCAAGAATGGTCTAATGTCTGTATTTGTGTCTTTGTATTCTATATATGTCAGCTGAAATTTTTCTTCTATATCTAACATGTGTGTCTCTTCTTGTTCTATTTGTGCTTGTTCTGGTGTCTGTCTTAATATTTCGTTTTCCTCTGACTGTTTAGTTGATGCGTGTTGTTCTTTGTTTGTTTGCTCTGGGATGTTTGAGTCCATTACTGTATTTTCTTCTTCTTCCTCCGATTGCACATTATTTTGTTCCAGTTTTTGTTGTACTTGTTGTTTGATGTTTTCTAATTCTGACTGGGGTATCCTGTTATTTTTAATTATTACACGGATCTGATCAGCTAGTCGTTGTTCTGTTAAAAATTTTAATTCTGGGTATCTGGTAATAAATGTTGTGTATACTTGTGATCTGTATCCAGTTGTGTTGGTTCCTAGCTTTGTTGCTTGGTAATAACAGAACATGAGGTGTCGATTAACTTCATCTGACCATCTCATCCTCTGTCTTTGTTTTCCTTCTAGGGTGGTTGCAGGAAGCATATCCTGCAAAACACCTCTATTTGGATTTAAATCATTTTCCAGTTGGCTAGCAGTGTCGTTACCATTGTGGGCGGGCATAGGGTTCAAGCGTCGTCCCCGACCATGACGGCGCTTGTCCGAGGCTTCTTTAGTTCTGTCCTGAACCAACAAATCACACTGAAAGGGGGGTTAGCCCTATTAGTGGTTTGTTCTTTTCGTCGCCTTTCGCGACTGGCAGAACATACCGGAGGCCTATTCTTTTCCCGGGCCTCCATGGGAATTATTATTATTATTATTATTATCATGATCATGGTAGAGCTCACTGAGTTTGTTCGAGGTCGTGTAATAGCGTTACGAGAAGATCGGTATTTCTTCTACGATACTGCAGAAAGACTTGGCAGGAATGTTGCTACTACGCGCGGTTGCTGGCAGTAGTGGTCACGGGAATGTACTGTCGCAGGAAATCGGACTCTGGGAGGCCACGTGGCACATCAGAGAAGGAAGACAATCGTGTTCGGCATATGGTTCTGGTGCATCGTACTGCAGCAATCTGAGCAGCTGTTGGCGTCACAGTGACACAACGAACTGTTACAAATAGACGGCGTATAGCATTCATTCCACTGATCACAAACCACCGCCGTTTGCGACTTCAGTGTGACAAGCGAGAGCTCATTGGAGGGCAGGGTGGATTTCTGTTGTTTTTTGTGATGAAAACTGGTTGTGCTTCGGTGCCAGTGATAGCCCTGTGTTGGTTAGGATGTCTACATCTACATGATTACTCTACAATTCACGTTTAAGTGCTTGGCAGAGGGTTCATCGAACCACAATCATACTATCTCTGTACCATTCCACTCCCGAACAGCGCGCGGGAAAAACGAACACCTAAACCTTTCTGTTCGAGCTCTGATTTCTCTTATATTATTTTGATGATCATTCCTACCTATGTAGGTTGGGCTCAACAAAATATTTTCGTATGCGGAAGAGAAAGTTGGTGACTGAAATTTCGTATACAGATCTCGTCGCGACGAAAAACGTCTTTGCTGTAATGACTTCCATCCCAACTCGCGTATCATATCTGCCACACTCTCTCCCCAATTACGTGATAATACAAAACGAGCTACCCTTTTTTTGCATCCTTTCGATGTCCTCCGTCAATCCCACTTGGAAATTATCCCACGCCGCGCAGCAATATTCTAACAGAGGACGAACGAGTGTCGGGTAAGCTGTCTCTTTAGTGGACTTGTTGCATCTTCCAAGTGTCCTGCCAATGAAACGCAACCGTTGGCTCGCCTTCCCCACGATATTATCTATGTGGTCTTTCCAATTGAAGTTGTTCGTAATTTTGACACCCAGGTACTTAGCTGAATTGACAGCCTTGATAATTGTACTATTTATCGAGTAATCGAATTCCAACGGATTTCTTTTGGATTTAGATGACGACAGTTGAGGGCCTACAGCCAATCTGTTTCTGTGTTAGACACACTGGAATTTCTTATGGTAGCAAGAGCACTCATGTGGTTATCCCACGCACTCTGATTGCAAACAATCTGGTGATTCGATCTGTTGTGCTGCCTTACATTACCCTGTGATCTTGCAATGTTAATAACTTACATGGGTTACGTAGAAAAAGTATTCCCGATATTTCATTACTCTAGAAACGTTAATTATTTCCAGGTTTTGCGTTTTTTTCCATCAGTCTATTTACCAGTAATTAACAAGCCAACTAATGAGCCTGGCGAGTGGAAGTCTGCCTTCGCTTGTGATCAAGTGCATCTGGTTAAAAATTATCCAACTTTATTTACAAGACAGTGCTTGCAATCAGTGGCGGCCGGTTATCACGTGCTAATGTGCTGCAACACACTGTAAATATCGCAATAAAAGTATGCCATTTCTCTTCGAATGCGAGCCAGAAGTCGCACTAAAATTACGCCATGTCTCTTGAAATGCTAGCTGGAAACTGCACTAAAATTACGCCATCCTCTTCGAATGGGTGGTGGTAGGCAAATAACATGGATGGAATGGTGTTTTATAGCACTCTCTAGACCATAACTAAGAAACCAGTGTCGAGTGCTGAAATTATAGTCAGGCGCATTACGATCAACTCAGACAAGCGTTGCAGCTGTTTTCGACTGCTGATGCTCTCATGTGATGTCATCTCCAATGGCACTACTATTGCTTTATTGCTCCCAGCGCCAGGTCAGTATTTTTCATTGAAACTGTGTATAGCATATTGTGAAAGGATAGAGTGTGAGTATTTTTAGAGGAACTCTTGTAACGGTTCTGTGGCAGAGTTGTTTACTGCATGGAGTGGTAATTCGTTGACTTGGCGTTCGATTCCTGCTGTTATCAATATTTTTTCATTTTAGTTTTAAAAATGTTAAATGATTGATTATAAAATATAAATATGTTTAAACAGGTCAGTTTATATATGTAAAATTGATATATTCAATTTAGTTACGATTACTAACATTGTAAGTGAAAGGGCTATAGAAAATCACATTACAACACACACAAGATTTTGCATGAGCCGCCACTACTTCGTTATAATTGTAACATTTGGAAGTGCTTGCAATTTAAAAGAAAACATTAACAGTTGCGAAGTCTGTATAGTTGAAAACTGACTTCATAAAAATTAATAAATCAAACTCCGTCTTCTAATAGATGGGCTTCAATATCAGCAGCCTAGTTTCAAAATTAGCAATAACTGGAGTGACGACAAAATTAACTGGCAACAGAGTATCGGAAAAATAACATACCCAGATATTAAAGGAAAACGTGGCAGTCAATTACCAAAGTATTGTGCTAATGACCTAAAGTTTGTGGCTTTATACAACCACCGTACCACAATAACTTTATAAGCAACGCGCCGAGCGTACTGTCCGGGCCAGGAGCCGCCCCATACGATCTGCACTACGGTCCCATGCAAGACGCACAGCATGCCCTCGTCCTCTGCCGCGTCATTGACGCTTATTCGGCCCAGACAGAGAGAGCCGTCCACCGCCACATTGCTGCTGTTCTCAGCAGAAACATACCGCTTATTTTGCAGCGCGCCGCTGCCCACTCAAGAGACAGGCAGCGCCCTCTTCCAGCTCGCAAGCGCCTCCTGACTGGAGAAGTTGCAAAGCGCGCATTTTTAAAATCGGAGGACCGCGACTAATAGAGAGCGTGCTGAAAAACGGCACGACATTGCTACACTTCTAAAATAATTCTAAATAAGAATAGACTATCTCGCTTTGACCTGCAGGACAGGCTTAAACTTCTAACTACTACAAAGTCAATGATTAAAAGTCCCACAGCTATCTTCCTGCTTTCAGAAAGATTCCAGATACTCGACCACTGGACGATGCTACATTCCCATTTCTGCGCATATACAGACTGCAGCATAGTCAAGATTTTAGAACGCCACACTTGACGCAGTCAGTTGATCGTTGACATCACTAATCACTCGCGAATGTGAGTGGCTCCTGATTTACATGCAAGAGCATGACGTGCACTCACAAGAAGTAGTCGATTTTGGCCAGAAAGTCGCTCGTGTAAAACAGGCTTAATACTGAAACTTCCTGACAGATTAAAATAGTGAGCCAGATCGAGGCTCGAAATTTGGACCTTTGCCTTTTCGAACAAGTGCTCTACCAACCTCATCTGCGGTAATAGCGGAAGTAAAGAGCTATGTAGACGGGTCGTGCTTGGGTAGCTCAGTTGACAGAACAGTTGCCTGCGAAAGGGAGAGGTCCTGAGTCGAATCTTGGTCAGACTCACAGCTTTAATCAGTCAAAAAATTTAATACCAGTGCACACACTGTTGCGGAGTGAAAATTCATTCGGGCTTAATAGTGCACTTATTGTGCTGTAGATGGATTGCAGAGCGTTGATGTGCTGCTGTAAACGAAGCTCGGTACTGTGGGCATTATGGTGTAGACTGAGTGCTGAGCACTGGTGCGCCTCTGTAAACGATGCTCAATTCAGTGGAAATCGTGATGTAGACTGAGCACTGAGTATTGGTGCACTGCGGTAAACAAAGCTTAATATTGTGGGAAATATGGTGCAGATGGAGTGGTGAGCATTAGAGTACCGCTGTAAACGAAGTTTAATACTGCGTTTACCGTACTGTATACGGAATGCTGAGCATTGGTGTGCCACTGTGAACGAAGCTTAATATTGTGGGTATCGTGGTTAGATGGAGGGCTGAGAATTGGTATGCCACCCTAAGTGAAGCTTAATACTGTGGGTGTCACGGTGTAGATGGAGCGCCGAGCATTGATGTGCTGCTCTAAATGAAACTTCATAATGTGTCGTGGTGTTGATGGAGCGCTGAGCGTCAGTGTGCCACTGTTGCAGGCAGGCATGTGGACGGCGTTGCGGGCGCTCTCGCGGCAGAAGACGCTGAGCGCGGAGGCGGTGTCCTCCAGCCAGCTGTCGCGCTGCCTGTCCGTGCTGGACCTGACGCTGCTGGGCGTGGGTTCGACGCTGGGGCTGGGCGTCTACGTGCTGGCCGGCGCCGTGGCGCGCGATGAGGCGGGGCCCGCCGTCACCATCTCCTTCCTGGTCGCCGCCATTGCCTCCGCCTTTGCAGGTACCGCACAATTCTACATTCACATTCCGCAAAGAGTTGTCAACTGCACAGAAGGGAGTACTTTCCATTGTACCTTGTTTTACGGATTCTTCCCATACCATTCGTGTCTGGAGTACTGGAAGCTTGACTGCCTAAATGCGCCTCTGTACATGTACGAGGGGCGTTTGAAAAGTCTGCGCAAAGTCCGAGAGATGGCACCAGAGGTGCGTATCGAGGTCACATTTAGTTAGTAGCATCTTTGCAAAGAACTCCCACCAAGTTTCAGCCATATTGATCTATTTCTCTGTGTTTCGAATTCGTATGAATCCCCGGAAGTTGAGTGATTGTCAAGAAATGGACGAAAAAGAATTTCGTGTGGTGATTAAACATTACTTTCTGAAAGACAAAACGGCTCAGGAGACTAAAGAGAAGCTTGATAAACATTACGGTGACTCTGCACCTTCGATTAGAACAGTTTATGAGTGGTTTCAAAATTTTCGGAGTCGCCATATGGCTACAAGTGATGCTGAACCTTCTGGACGCCGTGTGGAGGTTACGACTCCAGAAATCACTGATAAAGTCCAAGATATGGTGATGGATGACAGAAAAGCTAAGGTGCGTGAGATGGCTAGTTCTGTGGGCAATTCGAATGAACGGGTACGTAACATTTTGCATAAACATTTGGACATGATAAAGCTATCCGTAAGATGGGTTCCGCGATTTCTCACGCTTGACCATAGACTGAATCGTGCGAAACGTTGCAAGGATGGTTTGCAGCTGTTCAGGAAGAATCCACAGGACTTCAAGCATCATTTCGTCACTATGAATGAAACATGGATACATTACTATAATCCTGAGACCAAACAACAATCTAAACAATGGGTTACCAAGGGAGAATCTGCACCAAAAAAGGCGAAGACCAGAAAGGTAATGGGGACTGTCTTTTGGGATTCGCAAGGGATAATCCTCATCGACTATCTGGAAAAGGGTAAAACTATTACAGGTGCATATTATTCATCGTTATTGGACCGTTTGAAAGCCGAGCTGCAAGAAAAACGCCGGCGATTGGACAGCAAAAAAGTCCTTTTCCATCACGACAATGCACGGGAACACACTTCAGCAGTTTTAATCGCAAAATTATTGGAAATAGGATACCAACTCATTTCACATCCCCCTATTCTCCAGACTTGGCTTCCTCAGACTACTATTTGTTCTCCAATTTGAAGAAATGGCTGGTTGGACAAAGACTTTATTGAAACGATTGCAGGAACTAATAGCTATTTTGCAGACTTGGACAATTCCTATTATTCGGAAGGGATCAATAAATTAGAACAGCGTTGGACGCAGTGTATAAGTTTAAAAGGAGACTATGTCGAAAAATAAAAAAGGTTTGCCTCAAACACGTAAGTAGTTTTTATTTTTGCACGGACTTTTTAAACACCCCTCGTAATTAATGTAACTTAATATTTGTGTGAACGGTATTTGGGGACTGTAGCATAATTGTACAGGTTCGTTATGATTAAACTTCCGTCTCCACGAAAAAAAAGTGATCGTAGGACAATGAAATTTCGCGGGAACATTTGTAAGAAAGCGTGGAAGAGAAATAATGAAGAAAGCAATGAAAGAAACAAATTTAGATTTTTATATGAGATAGTAACATTTGTTAATTGCGTTCCATGTTTACATTCTAGCTTACCAACCTCGCTCAATGTGCCGACCAATTGCATCCTCGATAGCCTGGAATCGCACTAGCGATAGCATTTCACAACTAATGGCAGCACTTTTCGTACGGTGCGCCGTGGAATGTTCAGCTGTCGTGATAGCTCGTGCGCTCCTTGAAGATTGCACATTGCATCCAGCAGTCTGTCACGGCAACAGTAACT
Organism: Schistocerca serialis cubense; assembly: GCF_023864345.2. Lineage (NCBI taxonomy): Eukaryota > Metazoa > Arthropoda > Insecta > Orthoptera > Acrididae > Schistocerca > Schistocerca serialis. Next base: position 287,397,549 of record NC_064641.1, on the reverse strand, counting down.
TCTTCAATAATTTGTGATGCAACTGGCGGTCAGCCACTCCCAGGAGCAATTCCCAAATCGTCACTTAATTGGAACTGCGGAATCGTGTTCTTCAACCGAGGTGCGGAAAGGACTTCTCTGTATTTCTTTAATTCGTCGACACTAGTGGAGAGTGGCTATGAACTATCAGGATTGCAACCTGATTACGTCGACTTCTTACCACGGTATTTTGGTTGACAGTTATTCAGCCATCTTCAGGTCAGTGTTTTCCACTGGAGATTGCCTTGTACCAAAAACTGGCGCGGAGACGCATGCGCAAAGGCAGCAGGTACATGGGCGCCCTCTTCGAATATTGCTCCAGCTATGGCGCGAAGGCGCATGCGTAATGGTGATACGTCATACGTGCTCTCTGTGGGAAATTGCACTCGGTCTATTAAAATTCAGATGTCTGAATTAATAAAATGAGCTGTCACAAGACGCGTCACTAGTCATAAAATGTTTTGTTTTTGAAGAAATCAAACACGCCACCGGGTGTGCTTTCTTATCCAGTTGAAAGCCGCCATCACGATTAATAAGATATCTGGTTTCTTAACAGTTGAGTCCCAGGTGGATCTCGTTGAGGCCAAGACTTCCGTGGCAGAATAATCTCTGGGGCATCTTGTAGAGGTAAAATACTCGGCTATGGCTAACTTAATGGACAGCGAAAGGCGAGTGTGGCGATCATGTTCAACGCATCTTTCACTCACTGAGCACGTTGTCTGACCAATGTACGCTCTGCCACACTGGTGAGGTGTTCTGTAGATGCCAGCCCTCCGTAAGCCCAGATCACCTAGAAGAGCACAAGTCTTTGTAAGCTTGCGGGAGATTACTTGCACTACCAGTCTCCTCTGCACAACGCTTATCTGGTGAATATGGCTGACTATTTGTCAGCTGAAATATCGTGGCAAGAAGTCTATATAATCCGGCTGAAAGCTCGAAACTTCATAGAATATCCATTACGCCGAGAAAATTTCAAGAATCACTATTGCTGTTTCGATAGAACGGCTTTACGAATAAAGCACTGTTCACCTTGCCCAGAGCCACATTGACTGTCTGTAACTGTTCTGCGTACTGATGCTTGTGTTTGAACCGTACATCGCTGTACCAGTACTGACCCCCAACGGCAAGTTGTGATACTAACACTACTGGCAACGCAAATCTTGCAGCACACACTCTGAACATCATTCCTATAAAGTTAGGTACCCATACTGTATACAGTTTCCCGTCTACGCTTGATGAAGTGGCGGAAGTTTAATTATAACCACCCTGTAGATTCTTCAGTTACTACTGTTTCTTGAAACTTCGTGAGTAGGTCTCTGCAGGATAATCGGCGCCTATCTTCGGACCGTGGGTTAAACAAACCTGTGATAACTCGTGCTGCTTTTCTCTGAATGTGTTCAATCCCCCGATCAGCGCTACACACTGTGCGATAATCTGGGATAGGTTTCGCAAGTATTTTGAAAGCGGCGTCCTTTGGTGACTGACTACATTTTCCTAGCACACTACTAATGGACCAAAGATGACCTGCTGCTATACCTAGTGTCATGTGTCTCAACTCATTGCTGTCTGTTCTTATTACATGAGCAGCTGCCATACAGCTTCCCATTCTATGATCCAGGCATCAGCTACATCTCGAAATTAATCTTTGCCACTCGCCTAATCACTGCGATCATCATTGAACTACTAATAGAACCAAAGGACACGTAAGAAGTTATAGAGAGAGACACAGATGTGTTGAAAACGCCCTCTACTAAAGAGACATTACAAGCTCGTTCAGTTATTCGTAATGTGATAGCGTTGAAGTCAATGGCAAATTGTGCTTAAAATTTTCAACATTACGGGTTGCTGGATCAGTTGGAGCGGAAATCACTGCTCGGTAAGCAACAGAAAATCGCATGAGAGAGAGAGAGAGAGAGAGAGAGAGAGAGAGAGAGAGAGAGAGAGGGGGGGGGGGGGGAGCGAGGGGGGAGTGTCTCTCAAATGATATGACGGTAGCAGATCTCTTAGCAACATCTCAATGGCTGTGTAGATGACTTGGTGGTTATATTCTGGTCGTACTTTCGAGCTGTCATCGTAATGTTTAATAATAGTGTTCCTGTATTACTGAGCTACAAGATCGTTGAATTGAATTGTTGCTCGCTGAAAGCTGCAACCTTTACGAGCTTCGGAAGCCTCAGCACTCAGGAACTACTTTTTAGGATCAACCTAAGTGTATCTTTTGCAGCAGTTTTGGTAGAAGCCCTGGAGAACGTTAACTTGCCAAACATGCCTTCACATGAAAGTGTTAAAATTCCTACAAAGACTACTTTTAACGCGAATCACCAAATTTGTATTGATGAGAGTCGGTAAACTTTAGCTTCCGAGGAGCCAGATGTTACGTCCTCGCTGCTAATGATAAATGAGTGGAAAGGTAGCAGAGGGGATCTGTCGCCTTAGAAATCTGCACAGGCAAGCGGAAGATTATTTGAACAAGCGCACTTTAAATAAATGTATTGTACTCAACTAGCGGGTGAACAAATGTTGCACTGTCGACAACCCGAGGCAGCCGCGGCTAGCTGTTAACAGAGGCCCGACACGGGCGTGTCTAAGTCCGCTGACTGTTTGCTGGTAGAGCTTAATTATCAACAACTCGGTGTTACGTTAGGCCGCGGAAGTAATCTCGACTAGAAACATGGTGCACGATGCCCGCGTTTTATAACGTCGTCATGGCGATCTTCATTGACGGCGATGTTCAAAGCGCCGGTCGCTGCGCCCACAGGAATATGCGTCGCACCGATTCCGGCAGTATCGGTAAGCTGCGATACAATATTGGCGATAATTCGTAAATTTATGATGTAATTATATATTGACACACCAAAAATCAGGGAAAAATGCATCCATATGTATCATCACCATTACCTATTTGTACTCTATCAGCAGCCCTCACAGAACACACAAAACTGATACGCCAATTTGCGCACTGAATTTTTAGCTTCAAATGAATTTTTTTAAATTTATGTAATTATAAAGTTTTATATCCAATCACTGGAGACTGTGACACCACACTAGAACTGAAAATACAAGGAGCAGTCAAATGTAAAATATACAGATGGAAAAAAGTATTACGAAATTTATTTGCTGATTGTGAATTCTTTGACATGGTCTGTATCGAGTATAGATGTACCACGTACTTGCGACACATGGCAGTTTGTGCCGGGCCGGAACTCGGCAGCAAATTTCCCGCTTATCGTGAGTGGTCGCCTTAACCACTTTGGCCATCCACTCACGCTCCCTGGACCAATCCAGACTTCCATATGCCTTGTCTGAAAAAAGAGACATTGTAAACTATTGAGAGCCTAGATGGACTAAACGACGATGATAACGTTGAAATCTCCCTATTAGGGAAAATAACTAATGTTGTGAGCATTAGGCGCTGTAGACAGTGTGGCTTATGGAGGTTTGGTACGGTCCGGGAAGCATGTGGACACAGCCGAAAAGGTTAGGGTGACCGATCCCAGTAAGCAGGAAATCTGGGTTCGGGTCCCGATCTGGAACAAATTTCCGTGTGTGTTAACAGGTAATATATCTATACCTGATACAGATGATGTCAAAGAATTCGCAAAAAGCGAATAAATTTCGTAATAACTAATGTGGCCGCGGATCTTCATCAGTGTCTGTTCCTTCGGACATGATGTGTCCCTGAGGGGACAGACGTAGTAAAATAAGGGAAACAAGTAGGTAAACTGTTTGATAAGTAAGTAAGTTGTAAGTAATAGCAAGAACTGTTTATACATTCAGCCTCCTATGAGACAAGAGGGTCAATTCCTTCATGCAAAACTTTCACGGTTGCCTACAGAACCGCGGTTGTACCCAGCCACGCACCTCTGTCTGAAGCAACTCGACGGCCACGAATGTCTTTCTTCAGAGCTCCAAAGATATGGAAATCACATTGTGCATATGGATTCACTCATCTTGTCTCACAGTGGTATAAATGGATTGACGGTCATGGGGATTATTTTCTAAATAATAAACAGTTTATGATCATCTTGTGAATGTTGCAGCTCTTCTTTTTTCCGTGCTTGCTAAGAAAATTGGAGAGGATTTCCGCCTTATGCAAGGCACCAGTAGCTTCTTCTGAGAAGTAAAATAAATAAATAAACAAACAAACCCATTTCAGATAGCACAAAAAGTGATCAAACAAGTTTGGGCGAAATCAAAACTAAAAAGGGTTCTTGATAAGGCGAAATTCCATTCCAATAAACAGTTTACCTAATTGCTTTCGATCTCATTCGTTTTCATTTGACTGTACATAATATACAGTCCAGTCATATTAATGTGACCACCACCCATGTTCGACGTTAACGTGCAATAACCAGTCGTAGTTGGCAGGTGGCAGCACTGGCAGTGGAGCGTGTATAAAGCGTGACAGGGGACACGGAAAACAGTGCAATCGTTGCCATTATACTGAAATGGAGTGATTTACCTGACGTTCGAAAGTGTATGACCATTAGCCATTTCGGAAATGCTTCCATCTTTGGCCCGAAAGCCAAGTTTGTAAACTGTCCGCATGCCACTGTGATTAAAGTATACCATAATGCACCCTCAATCTGCACTGTTGCCAAATTTATTCAAGATGGTGGAATTAAGATGCCTGTCACAGATGTGTCACAGTGACGACATGGGGGGAATTTCAAGTTTTGGCGGGAAAATAGGTCAACTGGGCTACCTCCATTAACCTAACCCCCCCTTCCCTCCCCACCCCACTTACCTCCCACTCTCCTCTCTCTCATGTGGAAATTGGTGGGAAAAAGACTGTCTGTGATAGGCTATCATATATGATGGAAATAAGTCTTTATTTTGTATGCATTGTTTGTTTAAACAATTTGAGCTGTCACAAACAGTAGCTCCATCCAGTGTGTTCACAATGATGTCCAGTGTCTAACTGACCTAGTTCACAACACCGCCACCAGAGGGCGCTATCGGCCCTCCCCCTCTCTCCTTCCGTGATGTAATCCAAGAAAGCGGGCTAGGGAAAAAATTACGGGAAAGGGCTCAGTTTATGTCCAGCTGTTGGACTGGGAGGATGGACGTAATTGCTTACTTTGTTCAGTAGATGAGATGTCTGTGCTGGAGAAGTAGTAGTTTAAAAGGTATATTAGTTGTAACTATGCAGCTGAGGACTGTGTTGATAGCAATGACATTTGATGAAGACGAACACGCTTAATGAAATAATGAATAAGCAGCAGGGTTGGACAAAGTTACACTTCACAACTCATACTGATAAATGCTTGCCGTAGCTATAGAGCATTCGATAAAAGTCCAGTCAGTCTTCCGAAGCGCAAGAGGCGAGACGTTCGCCCCAGTCTCTTCCGCGTCCGCTGGAAGAGAGGCTACGCTCCAGTTTCACGGCACCGCCACGCAGTAGCCACAGGAGCGGTCGCGTACTTACTCCTTTCCATCCCTGGCACGCGAATATCCTTTATCGCTGAACACGATCTGCTTCGGAACTTACTACCTCTGGTGTTTAAGCAATGTGCGGAATTTTGTAACATACATAACTTGAATATATTACAGGAACTAAATGCACCCCTGCACAATTTGTGTGTGTGTGTGTGTGTGTGTGTGTGTGTGTGTGTGTGTGTGTGTGTGTGTGTTTTTAAGACAATCACACTTTTCATTCCGAGGAATACCACCACTGCCATCCTTGAACACGGACTCTAAAAAAGAGATCGCGATACGCTTGTGAAACGATCCCAGAGACACTTCGCGCGCTTTTGTGAGAAATACACTTGTCTTTGAGCAGTTTCTGCTTCAGGAGTTAGCGAATCCGACTGAATAAGTCTCTAAATATACTTTCAAAAAAGATCGCTCTACAGTAGTTTGCGTCAATTTTGCGGTGTATACCGCCACACACGAACATGCACCCTAAAAGATCGCTGCACACTGGTGAAACCTTCCTGAGACGCTTCACACGTTTTTGTGGGAAACATCCCGAAACCGGTATTAGCTGCAAATCTCATTTTGCACCATCGGTTTCCGAAACGGTAAGTGGGCTTAGTTTATATTAGCTTCTGCTGGAGTCAGGCACGTTATTTTCCTCACTTCTTGAAGCACACACTGGTGTAAAGCACGACGGGAAAATAAGAACAAGTACACAAACAAAATTCGAAGCACTGTCCTACAGACGAGAAAAATGGCTGGACTTTTTTCGGGGAATTTTCTACATCTTACAGCTGCTGGTCTGGAGATGCTCTAAAGCCACAATGGCGGGCGAGGGGCAGCATCCTGCCTGACGTAACCAGAGGAGGATGGTCTGCTTGGACGTGTGTCTGAACACTGAACAAAGAAGACATCAAGTGACTCCCAGACGTCACAAAACTTCCCATTGATACATTGCCCCCTATCTTGTTCGAAGCAGTCTGTAGAGGCTCCTGTGCCCCATACAAAGGATGTCTTGTGACATTCTGACGTCATGGAATTTATTGTGATTGGGGCATTCTGCTTGGTTCTTACTGAATTAACCAGCCAAACTGTTGCTGTTGCTGCTGCTGCTGCTGCTGCTGCCGCCGCCGCTGTGCAGTACTGTCCGTCGTTTTCTGCAGAAAGACAAATTACGAGACTTTCAGCAGCAATACTATTTTGTGGAGATAAAAAAAAATACAGCAGTCATGTTGCGCTGATAGTTAAACCCTGCAAAAGAGGTCTACAGAAAATGGAATGCGGAAACTATCGCCAAAGACACTTCCTCAATTACACTGCTCTGCTACTGTCGAGGAAAGTTTCAATTTTTCAGCGTAAAATCGATCTCCAAGCTGGCTGTATGACCACATACCACATCAGTGTAGTAAACACAATTCGTATCCTGCACCATACAAAATCATCACTTCTGCATCTTGCATATAGCTGTCGGGCACCAGACAGTCGTAATATACCGCTAAGGCAGACAAAAGAAAGAAAGAAAAAAAAGCAGCACCGGATACTTCCCGCGAGGTCGGTCGGTCATCCACTGCGGGCAACGGTCACGAGTCAACTGCCCCCGCATACGATGCCCTGACGGGCGATGAGAGCACCCTCGCTGGACTACTGTCACTCTCCGAACGTATACGAAGGCTGGGCTGGTTCCCATCGGCACAAACGCGCTGCTGATTCTGGCCCCTATCTGCTTGCTTGGGCGCTGCCATGCTTTCTACAGCCACTCCGTACTCGTGAGATTACAAGAACATATGCATTTTCACATGGTTCGCCAGTTTATCATACCTTTTACGCGATAGTTCCCGATATCAAGCACATAGCAGTAGCCTACCGATCGCCTGCACAGTATAGTTACACAGATAAAGAGTGCAAATGATTTCTCTAGAAACCCGAAACCTTAGCGAGGTGGAACGTGCTGCAAACCACTGAGTAACTAGAAACTTATCTCGTTTGCGAGAGCTTCTGTGAAAGCTCGAATAAATAGAGGAAACTGGTAGTTCTATTCGTATTTTTTTTTTTAACGAATACTGATGTCAGTGATATAAGATTCCAAATCATACTCGTACTTCGCAAAGTCAACTAAGGTGTTCCTCATGTCCAGAGAACCAACAAACGTTTCTTTCATCTGTCTTTCACCATCTAGATGCAAACACACACATCACAATCAATCTTCTCTCAACCAAATACAGACGAAAGTATCTAGAAACAGTTAACTATTTCATGAGAGGGAATAATTGATCAGTGCAAACACACGCCCGTATTGAATCTTCTCAAATTTCCACAGAGAACCCATGCGACCACGAAGGCTGTCAAACACATACTGAGTGTTAGTTCACAATTCAACTGCCTATAGGGCGACATGATTAGGCCAGCTGCATTCTAATTCTTGTACTCCAGCCCATCCACTTCGGACAGCTCCTGCCATAAGCCAGAAATGTCAGTCGTTCCAGGTACAGGCTACAGCCACCATGCACCTTGCACCCCAGGTAGAGACGTCCTAGAAAACCAGCCACACGTACACCGAAGAGCCAAGGAGACTGGTACACCTTTCTAATATCGTGCAGGGTCCCCACGAGCACGCATCAGTTCCGCGACACGACGTTGTATGATCTCGACTAATGTCTGTAGTAGTGCTGGAGGGAAATGACACCATGAATCCTGCAGGACTGTCCGTAAATCCGTAAGAGTATGAAGAGGTGGAGATCTCTCTCGAACAGCATGTTGCAAGGCATTCCAGATGTGCTCAACAGTGTTCGTGTCTAGGGAGTTTGGTGGCTAGTGGAAATGTTGAAACTCAGAAGGGTGTTCCTGGAGTCACTCTGTAGCAATTCTGGACGTGTGGAATGTTGCATTGTTCTGTTGGAATTGCCCAAGTCCCTCGGAATACACAACGGACATAAGGGGATGCAGGTGATCAGACCGGATGCTTACATGTGTGTCATCTGTCAAAGTCTTATCTAGACTTATCATGTGTCCCACATCAATCCAACTGCACATGCCCAACACCATCTTGAACAGTCCCCTGCTGACATGCAGAGTCCAGGGATTCATGAGGTTGTCTCCATACCCATACATTTCCATCCGCTCGATACGATTTAAAGCGAGGTTCATCCGACCAGGTAACATGTTTCCAGTCATCATCAGTGCACTGTCAGTGTTGACGGGTCCAGGCGAGGCATAAAGCTTTGTGTCGTGCAGTCATTAAGGATACACGAGTCAGCCTTCAGCTCTGAAAGCCCATATCGATGATGTTTCATTGAATGGTTCGCACGCTGACACTTCTTGATGGCCCAGCATTGAAATCGGCAGGAATTTGCGGAAGGGTTGCACTTTTGTCACGTTGAACGATTCTCTATAGTCGTCGTTGGTCCTGCTTTTGTAGGAGCTTTTTCCTGTCACAGCCATGTCGGAGATTTGATGTTTTACCAGATTCCTGATATTGACGGCACATTCGTCAAATCGTCGTATGGGAGAGTCCCCACTTCATCAAGACCTTGAAAATGCTGTGTCCCATCGCTCGTGCGCCGACTGTAACACCACGTTCAAACTCCCGTAAATCTTGATAACCGGTCATTGTAGCAGGATAACCAATCTAACAACTGCGTCAAACACTCATTGTCTTATATAGGCGTTGCTGACCACGGCGCTATTTTCTGCCTATTTACATATCACCTTTCTGTGAAGTTTGTGGCGTGCCGCTTTCAGTTCAGCATATTGTGGCTACGTGTGTCCTGCATACTGATAATAGGGCAGCCCTTGGTGTTGCTGGAGATCTGCCCACCGTGCTCGCAGATACCGATACCAGTGTTAACAGAGTGGTGAAATTTTGTGAACTATCAGGCCTCATCCCTAAACTGGTGAGGAAGGGCGGCCGACTTTAGTAATAAACTGCTCTGCATGTGGGGACAGCCTTCGTCCCCACCCATGAGACTTCATGTTGATTTTTCGTCAGGGCGCTGATGACCGTGATGTCGAGCGCCCCCCTCAACCCAACTCATCACCATCGTGTATTGTTTCACGGAAAAATGCTTGTGAAGCCTTGATCAATGAGCTGCCTCATGACGCCTTAGTGTTCCACAGCGATGAGGCACATTTTCATTTGTATGGCTGTGTGAATAATCAAAATATGCTGTATTGGAGTGGCACGAACCCCCGAGAACTTCTTGAACAGCCCCTGCGTACAGAACGTGTGACAGTTTGGTGTGCGCCATCTAAAGTTGGCATTATTGACCATGGATTTTCAAAGAGAACGATAAGGCAGTGATGGTCACTTCTGAGCATTATTTTCAGATGATTGAACAGATTTTTCTTCCAGAATTTGAAGAAATTGATGTGGTTGCTGTCTCTTTCCAACAAGATGGCGCCAAAACTCACACGTCACGAACATCGATGACCATGTTGCGCGAACACTTCCCTGACTGTCTCTTCTTTTTGAGGGGTGATCTCCAGTGGGAAGCACGCTCGCCAGATTTAGTGCCATGCGACTTTTTCTCATGGAGCTAACTCAAATCCTTCGTGTACACCAATCGTCCACAGACCCTGGCTGAGCTACGGAACGATTTGGTGTTGCTGTTGCCAACATCGACAGAGACATGTTGGAAAAAGTGGACCGAAACTTCCGATTTCGACTCACCAAATGCATTGAGCATAATGGAGGCCACCTTCAAGGTATCATTTTCGAAGCTTAATGGAACAAACTTTACATGTTACTCTTTGTAGAGAAAAAAAGAATTAAATTGATGTCTATAACACTCTCTGAGTTCTGATTTTTGTTTTGTTTTAAAGTAAGTTAGTTCCCACGCAACACCCTGTAGTAAAAACAAAAAAAAACACCATTCGCTAACTTCATCTGATAGAGAACTCGATATATTCATATCGAAAACAAATACAATCTGTGTCTGGCATCAAGCATATGTGGTGATCCTATTAAATATGTAGGTACTCATCCACTGGAGCAGATGACCAGTGATCGAAGTCACCTGCACAAACCAGTGTAAAATTTCATTGCCCGTACTGTAGAAGGACCATATCCTCCAGACTATCAGTCGCAAGAGATAGTGCCTGTTTTGTTGTTTGATACTTTATCTGCTGTACCATGGTCAAGAAGTGTGTGACTACAGCTTTGTACACCACCACACGTTTTGTTTTTCCTCCATGACTTCGAGGTCTGTGTCAGGTTCTAAATTGAAATTAACAGGTTTTGATCCATTGGCTCTCACAGCAAACTGGACATCACAAGGTGTAAATCATGTTGCTGCTGTTTACAAAACAAACACACACACACACATATATATACACACATATACACACACACACACACACACACACACACACACACACACACACACACACACACACACACACAATGATGGAAGAAAGACGGTCACAACACAAGGAAACTGCAAGAGTTTTGTGGCACTGTGGAGCGTGTCCAAACAGCTGTCTGAAGCTGATTGATGACTTCTACATTTAAACTCATCCTTCACACCGACAGGGTAGCAGATGTCTTGGTGCTCCGTTTCGACTGATTCCTCATACTGCAGTCGTGTACGAAATCACTGTTTTGGTGTTAGCCATCCCCAGAAGGTGTTGCCCCTCCACCAAGACTCTTTATCCATCTGCCGGCCGGAGTGGCCGTGCGGTTCTAGGCGCTACAGTCTGGAAACGAGCGACCGCTACTGTCGCAGGTTCGAATCCTGCCTCGGGCATGGATGTGTGTGATGTCCTTAGGTTAGTTAGGTTTAATTAGTTCTAAGTTCTAGGCGACTGATGACCTCAGAAGTTAAGTCGCATAGTGCTCAGAGCCATTTGAACCATCTTTATCCATCTCAAACAAGAGATGTCAATCATTTTTTGGTAATAAATAGCATACTATTGGACGGATGGGATGGAAAAGACACCGTCGATGTACTGTAACAAGCATCAAAGTTGATATTTCGATCAATTTTAGCAATTTTACCAGTTTTTCCATACTTTCAACACCAATCCATGACGCGCCAAAACGCTTCCCAATTTCTGTATCATCGTTAAAACCAACCCCCCCTCTACTTTCCGAGCACCATATACTAGATTGCGAATGTACATAGGTGACTGTGCGGTGCGTCTGTTCATTACTAATTCTCGAACATATACACCAAAATATTGCAGACAGTGATGTACCTACTTCTAGCACTTCGATCATGATGCGTAGTTTACGATTACGATTGCTCCTCTTTCCCTCTGCAGATGGTAGCCACAGAGCATTCGCGCAGTCTTAAGATAAAGTTAGAGACTGAAATATAACCTCACATTCTTTTTGACGAACCTTCTCTGCAACACCGCCACCGAATTAATCTGCAACTGACTAGAAGTAGACTGCTACATTCCACGTCTGGTTAAGGAACAGAGTGAGCGTTCTGCACTAATCTTTCTTACTACGCCCATCCAAGTGCACAAGATCTTTCCAGACGTGCACATGTCGCGGAGGTTAGCACCTCTGTCGATGTATGGTAGATGTGGCAGATGTGGAAGTGTTGTGATGATATAACAGATGGTTATGAAGAAGTAACGCGAGGCTTTCATGAATTATGGAGCTTCAGATGAATGCAATCTAAAGCATTTTACATAAATCGACTACGCTATCAATTCTTTTTCAGTTGCCCTAGTGTCAGCGGTCAGCACCAAGAAGTTATTGGTAAGAGAGAACATAAACACATGCACATTTACAGTACGCTGTTCTGCACTTAAAACATACTATAATGTTAGAGCTCAAAATGTTCAAATGCGTGTGAAATCTTATGGGACTTAACTGCTAAGGTCATCAGTTCCTAAGCTCACACACTACTTAACCTAAATTATCCTAAGGACAAACACACACACACACACCCATGCCCGAGGGAGGACTCGAACCTCCGCCGGGATCAGCAGCACTGTCCATAACTGCAGCGCCCTAGACCGCTCGGCTAAAATGTTAGAGCGGTGCGGTTTCCGACTATTAGTCGTGTGGAGTGCAACGCTGTTAACATTCCAATGCAAGAAATATAGTTCCAACGCAAGTTTCTCTATGATAAACTATGATGACAAACTGTAAAATGAAAAAACTGCTTCCTTAAAACATCGATTCTTTGTGATATAAGCACAATATAGCTTTCCAGAGGTTTATAGCGTGCACTATCATATCCTATCATGGTTCAGAAATTATACTGTGCTCGCATTAGTCTTATAAAATGATAGTAACGGAGAATGTCTCGTACAATGAAAGACACAAACACACAGCAGCAATGTTTGACATGTGAAATTACACAACATGCTGCCACTAACTCTGTAAGCAGGATATCTGTCAAGCAGATGTATACACGGAAATTGCAGTACCCCACAAACAGCGTCGTAACTTAGAATCACCGTAGTTATGATTCTGAAGATTAGATTTTAAGCCCAAGGGGGTTGGAGTACGTCGCATAAATCTTCAATCGTTTAGAGGAAAGTGCCGAAACAGGATGGACGTGTATCATCATCATCATCATCATCATCATCATCATCATCATCATACATGAAGTCCGCAGCTCGTGGTCTAGTGGATAGCATTGCTGTCTCTGGAGCATGGTGTCCCGGGTTAGATTGCTGGCCGGGTTGGGGATTTTCTCTACCTGGGGACTGGGTGTTTGTATTTCCTCCTCCTCCTCCACCTCCTCATCTTCATCATTCCTGATGGTGGCTAGAGTTGGCCTGGGTGGAAGGGTCGGCCTGGGTGGAAGGGTCGGCCTGGGTGGAAGGGTCGGGACTTTGTATGGGCGCTGACTGTGCAGTTGAGCCCCCCACAAATCAGTCGTCGTCATACATAAAATGGAAGTCCTCTGATAACTGAGAGGTTTGCTGTTAACGATCGCAAGTGGATAGTGCTCTGTCACACACTTCTCTACGATCAAACGCAGATTTTGCCACACAATTGATGCACCCTGAGAGACCAGCAGAAAAAAATGATTAAATGATCCGCAGCAACATCTCCCTCCCACTCTAGGTTTTATCATATGTCTACCATTAAATCACTGCTCGTTAAACTCCTTCTCAACCGATCACTCCATCCACTTTGTCTTTCTTTAACGCAGATGCAAGTGAATTTAGAGGCAGATGGCTTTCCTCTTTCGAGGAAAGCACCAATGACAGCAGTTAACTCATGTGTATCATTATTACCTCATAGACACGGAGTAGAATTTCGCCATACAGTAAATATTTGTTAGCTGATACCGCACGGTTATGAATGGCGGAAAGTACAGAGAAGCACATGGTAAATACTGTTTTTTAGGATTTAAAACAGTCCTGCACAGGATCAAACACGCGAGCCATTTTGTAGTCGTATATTGCAGTTCCACAGCTCGTAATGCAACATGTCCAGAGCCCAGAATCTCATTCACTCTCTTCCTGCATGTCTTGCTATGATCTGCGCTGCAAAAGGAGGTTATTCAGGCTTTTGAGAGATGGTGAGATTAATGTGGCTGGATTGTGTCTTCTGTTGTTGAGTTTCATGTGTCCACAAATTGTTCCAGACACGTAGTGTATATTTGTACTAGATGATTGGCTTTAATTTTGATTCATTGACGTCCTAGCCGTAGGACAATACTTTTCTTTACGCCGTGAAGTGCACTATTTAACATTTAAAGGTATTTAAACTAGACTACCAATCTCTCCACCACTTTGAAATCTTATCAAGATCTGGAAGGATATTTTTGCAGATTTTTTGAGGGGACAAATCCGCATTGAAACTTTAGTACTACGAGATGAATGTTTCAGTAAGTTCACTCTTTGTGTAGTGCATGAAATGCAGTAGCTGGCTGTGGCGATTGATACCCGTAGAATATATTTCAGTTATAAATCTGAAAATTATACGCCACCTTCATAGAGACTGTAATCGACGTAAACAAAGAAAAGAAAAGAGAGTAGTGTATGCCCAGTTGTTCTTGTGAAGTGTGAATGCGGTTTAGCCATGTTTACTCCAGCCGTGGTTTGAATGCGTGTTGTGTGAAGAGCTCGCTGATGTGGAACGTAATGGGGTTTCAATAAACGTTATAGTTAGTAGAACGATCCTAAAATTTCTGAATGCCAATAACCTGCCTGGAGCTTTGCTTTCTTTGCGTGGTACGAGCTTGTTTTCTGAGCTCTTGATATTCATACGATCGCTGCTGGATATGAAATTTCTAGGAATTATTGTGTTTAATTTGAGGCATACAAAATAACGGTGTTGAAACTTATGGCTGACGTCACGTAAGCCGTCGCCTCTATTTATATACTGCCATTAGTAGAAAGTGTTAGTGAGTGTCAGTATTGTCTGCAGCGTTTACAGTCGTTCTGTCCAAGAGCGCCAATACGATAGTTTTCAGGGGAGGAAGGCTATACCTGAGGATATGGAGTATTTTTAATATTTTGGAAGACGAATGGCGACTTGTAATTAGCCATAAAAGGTTCCAGTTCCGAATACAGTCGAGAACCTACGTAATGCGACTTTTAAATTATTTACTTGAAAGAAAAACTCCTGACAACACTACCCTTTTATTTTCCTTTCCCCAGAAGCTTGGGGGGGGGGGGGGGGGCGGAGTAGGGAGGGTGGGTGGAAGCGGAGGCTGCGGATTTCCCCGTGCACCCGGGCATGGACGCCGCTGGTACACACAGCGTATCTCCAGCAAAAACGTAAAAACGTAAGAGTGATAAGGCATAGTGTAGCAACAAAACGTGAATCGTAGTATTCCGATTACAGGCGACATCGCCATTAACAAAAAAAAAAAAAAAAAAAAAAAAAAAAAAAAAAAACCTTTTGTAAGATCGTGCTGTCTGAATGTGAGAATCTGGATGTTCGACCAACTAAATTTACAACAAGAGTTGTCAAACAATGTGTGTGTGTGTGTGTGTGTGTGTGTGTGTGTGTGTGTGTGTGTGTGTGTGTGTTTTTTTTAATGTCAACAGGAGCTTCCAACTTGAGCAATAAAAATATAACAGTTTACAAGTGCTTATTGCCTTGAAGTCAGTAAATTAACTTTTTCGTTTTCGGCAGATTTCGCAGTCCTGTCAAGTAAGTTTGTGTTATTGGTGTAGTCATTTTGCAAATGAAAGTGATTTCGTAAAACTCGGCTCTTGTAGCTTCATATTTTGTTGCTCGTTACGACATACCGCAGATAGGCCCACCTCAAACCGAAACGTCTGTGACGAAACGAATAGCCACACGTCGTAATTGCGTGCAATGGCCTACCTGTCGAGTTAAATGACGAGATCGCAGGTGCAGAAGCGTCTGCATTCTTACTGGTAAATTTATACGTTATGTATACCGAACAGTAATGAGATCTGAGAACCCACTCATTCGACCTGAAACGGCCAGACTTCCACACGTCTCGGGTGTAAATTTCTTCGCTGTCGTCGTACGCTGCAGCCACTGCACTGCACAACTGGGAGACACGCCAGAAACAGTGTGTCACCAGGTCAAGGCAACTTGCGACATACAAATCTGCGAGCGTAACAGCTAGACAACTGTCTGCAAAAATAAAACACAGTGGAGTAAGCACGAAAATGACGTGAAACATAACACGTTTGAAATAATGTATGATATTTAAAACTTTAGAAGTAGAGCAGCATAGTGAGAATTAAGCGATGCTTTCTAAATAGCCGTGCCAGGCGTAATGATAAAGGGCTATAGAGGAGCATTGAATGTGGTGTGTGGTTCTTCGACAGTGACAAACTAAGCGTGAAAGATTATTATACTTCGTTTGTGAGTAGTGATGCTTTCGGAACGGGAGCGGATGCTCGAACTTTATGGGTAATGGTTGTCGCACCATGTAATTTCATTTCACGTGCGTTGTAGTGGTGATTCAGTAACATGTCAGTGCAGATTGTGGGTGTAGAGACTCATTGCATTTTGTGCTGTATTGCCAATCGGATAACACAATGGGCTCAGACACACCTTGTGCATGGAGTGCAGTGACTCATGCTAGTCAAACATAACGAGTGATAACACATCGTTTATCTTGGTCAATTTCGGCTCTTGTTTCGTAAATTTCCTACAAATATGACATACAAATAAGCGTAATAAGATTAAGAAGGGTCTATGGCAGTTGACCACCGCCATTGCTTATTGTGTTCGCCCCCGGTAGCTGAATGGTCTGCGTGATGGATTGTCAATTCTGTGGCCGGGTTCGATTCCTGGCTGGGTCGGGGAATTTTCTATGCCCAGGGGCTTGTTGTTGTGCTGTCCTCATCATAATCCTCTCCTCCTCATTGACTGCAGGTCGCCGAAGTGGTGTCAGATTGAAAGACCGGCACCAGGCGAACGGCCTGCCCGACGGGGGCCCTAGCCATACGATTAAATAAATTGCTTATTGTACGCTTGGGCGTCTACTGAAGTTAATCAAAGACATTTCGGGAATCTAAAATAGCCATGTTTTTTTTATATAACTGATTCGGCGAGTTTGAAACCTGTTGTGCCGGCTGCTGTGGCCGAGCGGTTCTAGGCGCTTCAGTCTGGAACCGTGCGACCGCTACGATCTCAGGTTCGAATCCTGCCTCGGGCATGGATGTGTGTGATGTCCTTAGGTTAGTTAGGTTTAAGTAGTTCTACGTTCTAGGGGACTGATGACCTCAGTTCTTAAGTCCCATAGTGCTCAGAGCCATTTGAACCATTTTGAAACCTGTTCTGCCCCAAGAACTGATATTAACAGGACGTATAAGAAATTTACGTTATCTCTATCGATTGACATTTATCCACTTAGTACTTCCAAGGTTGATAACTTTGATACTAAACGCTAAGCATGTTCAGTGTATGTATACAAAATACAATTTTTTTCTAGTATTATTATTAATGTAGCTAGCCTACCTTTCCGATTCAACCATTTCAAATTATATTCTCATATGACTGAATTCAAGATATCCAACGAGTTATGAAATAAATCCAGAGAATATTCACAAAAAATTAGTCGATATTCCAGAAGAACCTGAACCGGAACGCATCTCACCAGACCACGGTTTTCCTGTCTAGCGTCAAACCGAAATGGTCGCAAGCCCAGCAGGGGCGCTGCAGTTGGTGTCGTACTCTTAGCAAAGGCAGTCACATAGGTTGTCTGCTGCCATAGCCCATTAACGCCACATTCCGCTGCACTGTCCTAACGGATAGGTACATCACAAGTCCCACAGTTATTTCTGCTGTTATGTCACACAGTGTTTGTTTGTTAGCACTGACAACTCTACACTGCTCTTGGTAGTTAAGTGAAGCCCGTCGGCCACTGCATTGTCGATGGTGAGGGGTAGTACCTGAAATCTGGTATTCTCGGCACACTATCGGCACTGTGCATCTCACCCCAAGGAGGCGCCCCGCTCTTTAGCAGGTTCATGGTTGGCTAGCATGGGGCAGAATCTTTCACTTCTGTGCTGCATGCCTATCCTCTTGCTGTTCTTTTTCCCCTCCCTGGGGGAAAATCTCTGGGGCGTTTTTTGGAATGTGCTCCGCATTTTCAGTAGCTGACATCAGAACAGTCTCTCCACTGTTTTTCGTTTCTTTTTTTCTTTCTTCGTCCACCTACTCCTATCCTTCCTCCACTTCAGAATTTGAAGTCTCTGTTTTTCTTCTTCCTCCCTGTGCGCTCCTGAAGGCTGGCCCACACATTTGTTGCGTAACAAGTGACTGGGTAACGGGTAATTCCCAGCCCTGGGTAGACAGGTAGGGTTCACACTTACCCCTTCGTACAGGCCTGAGCAGCTGCCTTCCTAAATTGCTGATTGGCCTCTCTGTCAGGTGTTCAGGAGGTGTGACCTGAGGTGTGACCTGAGGTGTGAACAGTCACCAAAGGCGGGTGAGCCCCCCTCTATGGGGAGACCCCCCCCCCCCCCAGTTGGAAAGAGCGCACCATCAGAGATGCTGGCTTTCATGGGGTATTTTCTCGCAATGAGCCAATCAGCATCTTAACTCTCGTTTACGAAATGGCACTTTGCTTTTGGAGACTACTTCTGATTGTCAAGCACAACAACTGCTTGCCGCTTCGCTCCTCCACAGCTATCTTGTTCGTGTCGAGGCCCATCGAACGCTGAACTCTTTTTCTTGGCGTTTTTTACACTAGGCTGAACGATGCTCTGACTGCGGCAGATATCCAAACGCACCTCTCCGATCAGGGTGTTACTGCAGTCCGATGGGTGATGATAAAGTTAGATGCATCCTTAGTGCTGACACGCACTATTTATCTCACTTTTGATAGAGTGGAGCTTCCAACCAAGATAAAAGCAGGCTATGGAGTTATCACAGTCTGACTTTACACTGCGAACCCAATGCGCTGCTACCAGTGCCATCGTTTCAACCACACTCGAATGTCTTGCCAACACCCGGCCAAATGTGTAACCTTTGGTAGAGATGCTCATGAGGGCGATTGTCCACCTCCTTCTCCCGGCTATTTCAACTGCAATGGGGACCACGCTGCCTCCTCTCGCGATTGTCCCATGTATCTCGATGAGTGGGCTGTCCAGGAGATCTGGGTAAAGAAAAATGTGCCTTACCCAGTCGCTCGCAAGTTATTGGCTCGTTACAAACCCTGCGTTCTCCCACTTGGCACTTACAGTAATGTTCTTGCTACATCTCGCTCTTTGAAAGACATGACCACGCAGACATGTGACCTCAAATTCAGTTCTGCAGTTGTGAAATCGACCACTGTAATACTAGCGTAGTCGTCTCCTCGTCCAGCTGTGCAACAAGCCACCAGACTTTCCTTGATGGGGAAGTCACTTGCTACACAACCGGCAGGCTGGAAAGGACAGAAGGAATACTTCCGCAAAGACTTCCTACGTCCTTCCAGCCAACAAACATCTGAGTTTTCCTCTGCCGACTGAAAAGGCTCCACGAAGTCAAAAAAAGTCAAACAGTCCTCTCCTTCGCTGACTCGGAGATCCTCTTCGACGGTGTCGCCACATGATACCTTCGCCCGTCCGACCTTCGTGTTGCCAGTGCGCACCAACAACAGTTTTCCTGCCCTGAACTTCACAGATCGATAGAGAGAGAATGGCGACGCCTCTGTAGATCGCATGGAGCAGGATCCTCCAGCCTCTGCGCCCTGTAACAGAGAGTCTTTGAAGGCTGGCACTCGGCAGCCGCCGAAGTGACACCTCTTCATTTCTTCCCTCTTTTATTTCCTCAAAATTACTCTTCTTCAATGGAGCGTTCATGGCCTTTGATCGAACAAAGCGGATTTATGGCTGCTTTTAGAATCGCAGCGTCCACTTGTTCTCTGCCTTCAGGAAACAAAATTGCGTCATCACGACCCCTTTGAGCTCTCGCATTTCTTCCCTTTCTGCTTTGACCTTCCCCACACCACCCTCCCCTGAGGACAGCATTCCATCTCATGGGGCAATAGTACTGCTCATGCAGGATGATGTTCATAGTCAGTCCATCTCCCTGACTACCTGCCTTCATACTGTTGCAGTTCGCATCTTCCTTCCTCACTTGACCCTTCCTCTTTGTACCATTTACATCCATCATTCGATTTCACCAGCGCAGGTTTCCTCGAGCTTATTGGGTAACTATCTTACCTCTTTCTGCTGCTCTGTGAATTTAATGCACATAATCCCCTTTCGGGTTCTCCCAGAACCTGTCAGGGAGGTAACCTCTTGGCTTACCTTCTCAATCAACTTAACCTCCTCTGCCTTAACACAGGAGCATCCACTTTCCTTTGACTCCGAGCACATGTATTCCCATTTGGACCTGTCCTTCTGCACTGTCCTGCATGCTCATCGTCTCAAGTGGTCCATTCTCCCTGACAGTTACTTGAGCGGCCATTTCCCATGGGCTATTCGTTTGCTGACTCCTACCCCATCTACGTTCACACACAAATGGCAGCTTACTAAGGCCAATGGGAGGCTTTACTCCTCCCTGGCGGCCTTCGACGAACAGCATTTCCCCAGTTGTGATGGCCAGGAAGAATATCTTACAAATGTTATCCTTACCGCTGCGGAACATTCCATTCCTCTCACTTCCTCTTTACCATACCACGTCCCAGTCCCTTGGTGAATTGAGGCACGCCACGAAGCCATTCGCGTGCGGAGACGTACACTCTACATTTTTAATCGTCATCCTACAATGGCAAGCTGCCTTCATCATAAACAGTTGCGTGCACAGCGTGTCGCTTTCTTCAGGATAACAAAAAAGCTAGCTGGATTTCATTCTCTAGTTCTTTTAACACTTCCACTCCATTTTCCGTCGTGTGGGCCAACCTCCAACAGCTCTCTGGGACCAAGATCCATTTCCCAATTTCCGGCCTGACGGTAGCAGATGATTTAATAGTGGACACCATTGCTACCTCCAACACCTTGGGCCGCCATTTTCCGGAGATTTCGAACTCCTCCCACTATCACCCTGCCTTTCTCCAACGGAAACGAGCGGAGGCGGCTCAGGCGATACCCTTCTCTTCTCAGAATTGTGTAACAGTGCCTCCTTTACCATCAGGCAGCTAGATCATGCTCTCACTTCATCCCGATCCTCCACGCCCGGGTCACACGATGTTCACATTCAGATGTTGCAGCATCTTTCTTTTGCAGGCAAGCACTTTCTGCTTCATACGCAAAACTGTATCTGGGCAGAGGGCACTTTTGTCAGATGCTGGCATGAAGCCACTTTCATACCCATACCTAAGCCCGGTAAGGACACACACATTCCTTCTAGCTACTGCCCCATTTCTCTCACCAGCTGTGTTTGCAAGGTGGTGGAATGTATGATTCATGCTCAACTGATACAGTGGCCTGAGTCTCGCAATTTGCTAACCACTACACAGTGTGACTTTCGAGTGCACTGTTCTGCAGTTGACCATCTCGTCACTTTGTCCCCCACGCCATGAATGGTTTTCTGTGGAAATCCTAGACTGGCCGTGTTTCTCGATTTGTAGAAAGCCTACATGATCTGCTGGAGGACTGGTATCCTCCATATTCTCTAAACATGGGGCTTCAGTGTCCGTATGCCCCCTTTCCTTCAGGCATTTTTAAAAGACAGAGTTTTCAAGGTACGTGTGGGTTCTGCCCTGTCGGACACCTTTATCCAGGAAAACGGCGTCCCTCAGGGCCCCGTCCTGAATCTCGTCCTCTTTGATATCGTCATGAACCTTGTAATGGCCTGTCTCCCACTGGGCATCTCCGGCTCCCTTTCCGTTGATGATTTTGCCACCTATTGCAGTCCTCCACGGACTTGTCTCATTGAGCGGCGTCTTCAGCGATGTTTCGATCGTCTTTACTCACGAAGCGTCGACAATGGCTTTCGTTTTTCCACTGACACAACCGTTTTTATGAATTTCTGGCGGTGCAATAGATTTCTTCGACCGTCTTTACAGCTTAGGCTTGTTGCTCTTCCGTTCGTTGAAACTACGAAATTTCTGCGGCTCATGTTAGATAGGAAAATTTCTTGGTCCTCCCACATGCCTTTTCCCGCAGCTCGCTGTATGCGGGTCCCTGAATGTCCTACGTGCCCTCAATGGCACTTCCTTGGGAGCAGATCGAATCAACCTCCTCCATTTGTACTGGTCCCTTGTCCGTTCGAAACTCTACTATGGGTGTTTCGTTTATGCATCTGCACGTCCGTCCCTCTTACGTCGTCTCAATGCTATCTACCATTGTGGCATCCATTTGGCCACTGGCGCCCTTCACACCAGCCCAGTTGAGAGCCTGTATGCAGAAGCTGCCGAACTACGCTATCCTACTGCCGTGACTTTCTCCTCAGAAGGTATGCATGCCGTTTGTCTGCCATGCATGGCCACCCATATTATGCCTCCTTCTTCAATGACTCCTTTGATCGTCAGTGCGGGGCGCATCCCTCTTCTCCGTTACCTCGTGAAGTTCGCTTTCGGCTCTTGCTCCGGCAGCTTAAATTCGAGCTACCTGCCACTTTCCTGATAGGTGTGAACCCTTCACCACTTTGGCTTCATGTGGCAGCCCGTGTCCACCTTGGCCTTCATTCGCTACCTAAGGACACCACTATTCAAGCCTCGCTCTATCGCCTTCAGCTCCGCGACCTTCGCACAGAACTTCTCACTGGGGCTCTCGGACTGACTGTTGTCGGGTGTTCCTTCGTCATTGGCACCGACTTTTTTCGGAATCGGCTTCTGGAACACTGATCGGTATTTACAGCAGAGCTCGTCACCCTGTGTCAGGCACACAGGACATCAAGCGACATAGACTTTTCAATTGCGTCATCAGCTCTGGCTCTCTGTGACCTTCAAAGCCTCTTCCATCTCTTAGTGCAAGAGGTCCAGGAAAGCTGTCACTAGCTCACTCTTGATAGAGCCACTGTGGTGTTTATGTGGGCTCCTGGTCACGTAGGTCTCACAGGAAGTGAGGCCTCTGACGCTGCTTCCAAGGTTACAGTCCTCATACATCAGCCCGCTAGTACTTACACTCCCTCCAATGATCTCTGTGGTGCCGTCTGTCAGCAGGTGGTGTCACTCTGGTATCACCACTGGTCCTCTTTTCGTGAGAACAAGCTCCGGGCTAGTAAGCCTCTCCCAGCAGCTTGGACGACCTCCTCTCGGACCTCTCGCCCTGAGGAGATCATTTTAAGCTAGGTTGCGTATCGGGTACTGTCGCCATTTATTAAGTGGTACTCCCCCACCACCTTGTCCTCACTGCGCTCAAACTTCGAAGGTCCGCTGTTTCATGATGGAATGCCCTTCTTTTTAACCACTTACGTTCTCTTTTGTGTCTGCCATCTGAGTTATCGGACGTTTTAGTGAACGACGCGAGGGTTGAGCGACGCCTTTTCCTATTTATCCTTTGTAGCAATATGGCGAAGGACATTTAATTTTTAGTTCAGGACCTTCGTTTCTCTATAGCGTGTTTTATAGACCTCTCTCCACGTCCCTGTTTTTTAACTGTCTTCTCTTCTGTCGATTGGTCGTGTAGTCATTTTTAGCTCTCCTCTTTGTCTTCATGTTGTACAGTTTTGACATGGGCGCGTATCAACCTAGTTTTTTTGCGCCCTAAAACAAAACAAAACTGCAAACTTTGCATAGCGGAATATTGCATTCCCAAACGATTTCCGAAAAAGAATGTCACATGTGTCTAACTCCAACTAGCATTCCGCGTTCGAAGTCTGTTAAATGCCTGTCGTGCGGCCATAATCACATCGGGAACATTTTCACATGAATCACATAGACCACATAGATAATGTTGTGGGGAAGGCGAGCCAAAGGTTGCGTTTCATTGGCAGGGCACTTAGAAGATGCAACAACTCCACTAAAGAGACAGCTTACACTACAGTCGTTCGTCCTCTGTTAGAATATTGCTGCGCGGTGTGGGATCCTCACCAGGTGGGATTGACGGAGGACATCGAAAGGGTGCAAAAAATGGCAGCTCGTTTTGTATTATCACTTAATAGGGGAGAGAGTGTAGCAGATATGATACACGAGTCATTAAGGCAAAGACGTTTTTCGTCGCGGCGAGGTCTATTTACGAAATTTGTCACCAACTTTCTCTTCCGAATGCGAAAATATTTTGTTGAGCCCAACCTACAGAGGTAGGAATGATCATCAAAATAAAATAAATCAGAGCTCGAACAGTTAGGTTTAGGTGTTCGTTTTTCCCGCGCGCTGTTCGGGAGTGGAATGGTAGAGAGATAGTATGATTGTGGTTCGATGAACCCTCTGCCAAGCAGTTAAATGTGAATTGCAGAGTAATCATGTAGATGTAGATGAATCACCTGAGTACAAAAGACAGCTCCGCCGCTACAGTGCCCTTTTATACCTTGTGTACGATACTATCGCCTTCTGTGTATGGGTATATCTGTCCCATAATTTGTCACCTCCGTGTATAGTAGTAAGCACGTCAGAACATTGGGTATACTGGAGTAATGCGTGGATGGGTTTTTTGTTTTTGTATTCGCTAAGTGTGTGTCATTTGTGACTGTTCAGCAGTTATTTCGTACCAAATGTCGTGTAAAAGCTCCAACAAACATAATAAGCAATGTTTTGCAGAACACATTCTGTGAGACTGGCTGATAATTGTGAACAAAGCAGGTGGGGAAATTCAACTCTGCGTGCTGACATTCCTGCCAGTCCCGACGAAACTGACTGAAGATGAGGACCGGGAACATCTTCTGTGGGTGAAAAACTAATCTCTTCGACTGCAAGCAGTGTAACTTGAGAGTGGAGTGCTTGGTGCCGGCACTCCTTGGCAATGCGTCTACCTCCTTGCCGACTGCCTTTAGGGCTCTCCTCCAAGTCGCTGATGGGACTAGCGCCTTCTCGCCATCACAACTACTGCCAGCAGGGGTATGCGGGTTTGTGGAGGGCAAGAGTAAGCCCAACTATGCTCAACGTGAGCGCCGAGCCTTTGGCAGACGTCCACAGTCACCCTAGGTTGGGGACACACTGACCGACACTCCGGCCTGTGCGAGACTGCAGATTCACCAGGGTCTTTGTCTGCTGATTCCACGACTGGCGCCGACAGCCAGCCAGCTCATTCCTGTGATATGAATGCAGCATGGCTGTTACCAGGCCGCCCCATGGATGACACTGAATCGCTGTAAAACCTCTGCAATAAATAGATGTTAATCTAATGTTGTTTCGTTGACACCAGGGTGTGACACATGTCCTCACTACTGCCTCTCCGCTCAACCATCCTGAACCCGTAAGGTTTCTCATCCTGTGAACCCCTATAGCTCTATGAATGCGTATGCCGCCGTGTTCCAGCGCCTGTATTTTGAGGTCTCAGTTCATGGAGTGGACATTTTTTCAACCTTCAAATTTCATAATTTTTTATCCTCACTTAGAGCATAAAGGGTTTTTTCCTGCAATTACCTTTTTTGACTCTGTAAAGAATAGCACATACCAGCTCTATGGCATGGCCATGTTCTTCAGAGTCTACTGCAATAGCTCAGTGTTATAAAACTGAATGTAGTCTCAGCAATCCTTCACGTGTCTTCTTTGCTCACAGACAAACAGTAAATTACTGTTGAGATTCCGTTTTGCAGCAAAGGGAGGGGCAGTCTTATGGAAACTGTGGACAGATGACGGGCGTCTATAACTGTTGCCATTTTCGTGTCGTGCTGGTGTCTGATTCGGCGCGCCAAATGTTGGACGAACCCCTTCCTGCAACTTGGTATGGATTGTACCAGGAAGCGACCGACAAAAGATTGAGGACTCGATTTTGGCACTGTTCTATACTGGTTCACATCCAGCTTGACTGCAGGACAACACTGAAAACGCCACCACATCAATAGATGGGCACAATTTTCCGCGAACAGCATGACAATAAAAACGCAACCTAATTATACACAGATTGCTTAAGTCAGAATATTTCCCATCGCACTCTGCAGTGTTAATCTGCAGTTTACTAGAGTCTCAAACAAATGTTGCTAAAAATTCGTGAGAATTCTGTTATGGATAAACAATCTGTACCCCAGATTCCAGGAGAGAGAAAGTATCTATCACCTCTTGCTCCCACTCCCCTCCTTCCTTGTGTACACTTTTTCTGGTGCGTCAAGAAACAGTAAGGGAAGTGGAAGAAAGATTTGAAACTGTAATAATAGTTCAAGGAGAACAATTAGCACAAATGCTAATGTTCACAGACGATATAATAGCCCTCTCGGCCGAGTGCAAAGACGATCTACAATGGTTTTGAAGAAGTGGACAACATACATAGCACAGACTGTCTTACAGGTAAAAAGAGCAAAGACAAAGGTTAAGATCGAAACAGGAAATATAGTGGAAGAAGTGAAAAATTTTCCTATCCAGGAATGAGCCTCATAAAGGATGACCAAAGCAAGGAGGATATCAGATGCAGAAAACTTTCTTCTAAAATGGAAAAAGTTAGAGAAAATGTGTGTCTAGAGCACATGAAGAGTAAGGCAACAATGCAGCTCTAATATATTATATACGCCAATTTGACACTCGGCATTCTACTGATGGGAGCAACTGCAAATGGGAAATGCCTTTAAGGTCGCTCCCATCAGCCGCCGCACTGAGTGCAGGGTTGCCACCCGCCCCGATATATTAGGACCGTCACCATTATAGTCCTCCTCGTCCCTACATCCTGGCAAGACCTAATTTTGTTCTGACGTTGCGAAATACTGTTACGGGCTTGGTTAACGTACTCAAGTAACACCATCAGTTAGCGCAACATGTAAATGCACCCTCAATTAGTCTTATGTCAACGTGTTTATGTTGACAATGTCGTCTCACAGATAAAGTAGCATGTTGCGTATCCTGCATTGACGAATCAAGCACCTTATAGATCTAGCGCCATCATTCGAGAAAATACCAGAATTCTCCAGTAGTAGGGGCTGGAACTATTTAAGCCAGGCCATGCAGAAGAATCGAGCAGCTCTTATTTGAATAGCGGTCTGATACAATTCTATCTAAACGTAGTGCGAACAACGAGTGCAAGTTAGTTATGTTTGAAGTGTTTACTGCGGTTATTACGAAATTGCTTAAGAACGGAAAGAGAGTATCGCTTTTCGGATGATTACACAGAAGAGACGTCTTTCGTCAAGAAAGGACGTATGGATCAGAAAGCGTAGTGTGAGGTTTGTAGCTGTTTCATTGCCAACTCACGGAGGTAAGGCAGCTGTGAGGCATCACATTTCCACGAAGAATCATACAAATAGATTCGCGGTAGCAATGTCATCAAAGTCTGTCTCTACATTCATAATTAAAGATACGCAGGAAGAATTGCTCATTGCTTGATTTCGAAATTTGAGGAAGAGACAATGGCTTTCTATACTATGGTATTTGATTACTTAGAAAAATGGGCTATTTCTTTTAATAAATATCAAGTATCTGATTAGATGACGCTGTATGAAACCTCGGACTGGGTGATGATTGGAAG
Organism: Schistocerca serialis cubense; assembly: GCF_023864345.2. Taxonomy (NCBI): domain Eukaryota; kingdom Metazoa; phylum Arthropoda; class Insecta; order Orthoptera; family Acrididae; genus Schistocerca; species Schistocerca serialis. Next base: position 287,370,282 of record NC_064641.1, on the reverse strand, counting down.
CACTGTTATATACCTGACTAAAATGGTGTGAAGATTTCAGGTGACAATTTTTTTCAGGAGTATATGTATTTGAAGAGCTTTTCAGAAACCAAATGCTACTCAGAAGAAGGAAATTCCAAACACTCAGTAGAAGAAAAGTGAATGTAATTTTTTAAGAAAATTGAAAATCCTGATCCCAATTGCCAATTGATAAAATTATGCGAGTATTTGTTCTTTGCTCCCACACACTCTGTACCGGAATGTAAACCGGGAAGTTTGGTGCATGCGCGATTCTTGAGTGCTCAGAAAGAGGAAAGAGCGAATGAGTACAGCCTGGTGGTGTAGATGGTGTGGAGGTGGAACGTGCCCTGCCTCTGCCTGCAGACAGCTGGTAAACATGCGACATAGTGCCAACCAGCAGTGAGAGGTGTACTGGTTGTTTTCGTTGCAGTAGTGCATACAGCTGATCTGCGATGCAAAGGCAAGAGCCGATAGACTCGAAGGAGTGCGGTAGCATGTGTATCTGTGGGTCGGTAGGTAACTTGGCAGACCGTACCACCCACAGGGTAATGTCTGGCATCGTATTTTCACTCACAAGTAGCTGAAGGTGGCGCCATAGTTGTGACTGAGTGCGGTTCCCCAGGTGTTCCTCGTACAGGATCTTGATTCTTAATTCCTGTGGCGAGCAGGTGAGTTGGCCCAATATTGTCTTCTTGGCGAACTCGTATTTTGGCGGCAGCAGTGGCGAAAGGAGGAGGTCACGAATTAAATCTGAGTGGTCATTGAGATGCGTGATGAGACATAGAAATTTAGAGTTGTCGTCAGTCACCTGATGTAAATCGAAAAGGTGAAAGGTGCTCCACAAGCATGAACCATGAAACTGGGTTGTCCTTGTATAAAGGAGGTAGCTTCAGCAGGTGGCCAGAAGGGGTGGGGGGGGGGGGGATGGGTGGGGGGGGGGCGAGGGTGCAAAGGTGGCTTCAGCATATCTTGGAAGGCCTGCTGCCCCATGGTAGGATAGGCTGCCCTGTACTACTGGTGTGGGTGTGTTACTAGCAAACACATCCCAAACAATGGCCAGTTACAATGTCCCTGATGCGTCACGGAAGCATGACGCAGCAGGCACGGTTGGTACCATGGGAACGAACGGACGAGCAGTGTGTGAGGTAGGGCTGTAAACTGGATGAGAGGTTGAAGATGGTACTGTGGAAGGAGCGAGCAGCTGTATGGTCGGAATTGGGGGTGGGGGGGGGGGGGCAGGTGGGGGGGGGGGGCGATTGGATGGGTGGTTTGGCAATTGGTGTGCCAACAGCAAGAGTTTTCTGTGCACGTCGGAAATGCACCCAGTGTGGTAGGACCATAAATCACTGGTGAAACCTGCTGGCAGTCACATTGTCGTGGTACGACTTTCCTAGATGGCAGGTGTGCTCGAACCCATGTGGTCGAGCAACTCGATGACAGATCTGGTGGTTAACCCTGGCGAACTTGATGTATAAAAATGTCCATTATAAAAACTGTGAGGAAGGCAAAACTGACATTGCTTGATAACAGTTGACCGCATGGGCATTTTGCACAAATGGCAGCATTGCACGTGGCACTACTGTAACTGATGATGCGGCACGTAGAGGATCAAAGTCCGTGTGTGACTTTGGTCCCTTTGAACACTACACGAGTGATCGATCATTACAAGATTCTGGTAATTGTCCACTTCATCTTTCACATAATGGTGTGCATGTCCGGCAATATGAAACCCGAGTCCGTTGTTTGAGGTAATAGTGTAACATTTGGCCGTTTTAGAGCTGCAAAGTTTGAGGTTAACTTCAATGGAGATCGCGAATCGCTGTACGTTAGCGACGAAACAACCATTGGCAGGGGATTGGAGTGGCCTGGTAGTAGTAGCTGAGCCTCCAAATCCTTGTATAAAACATTATGTGAGGCAGCCATGGCGTCGAACGTAAAACCTGTTGATTCCACACAGCCGGTGTGGAAATCACAGAAGATGCATCATGTTGGGGGTCACCAATATGGGAAACGGGAGTACAGATAACTGTATATGCAACAAACTGTTCCCATAAATGTCTCTACATACATATATTTCAGCACAAAGAAAGATACACGTGTACACTGTACAAGGTACAAAGGCTGATTGGAACATTAACATGGCGGATCGCCAGAGCAGTTAGAGTTCAAAGACCATGCTTTACGTGGTCGATGTGACCTATCAATACCACAACTTCAGTGTCAGTATCTCATATAGCTTCATTTTAAGTGAACCTAAATTCATCTGCTTCAACTTGTTCCCTTTTAATTTATTACAAATTTTCATTCCCATGTATTGAGGTCCTTGGGCATACAGGCTGAGGCGGTGGGTGGGGAACATAAAATTTTCTTTGTTTCTAGCACCATGTGAATGACAAAATGGTTTCCCCTCAAATAATTCATGTCTGGTGCACAAAAAGATAATCATCTCATATGTATAAGGATGGCAGAGTTAATATTTTAAGTTTTCTAAATAATGGTTGACATGTTTCTTTGTGATTTGCAGTGCACATGTTTTGAATGATTTTTTTTTCTGTGTTTCTAGTAACCACACTATGTTTGTCGAGTTATCCAAAAAAAAAAAAAAATAAATAAATAAAATAAAATAAAAATAAATAAATAATAATGGATTCGAAGTAGCTTGTATGTGCTACTTTTTGTGTGTCAGTAACAGTTGGAGTTGGTAATATTTGCATTGCAAATGCAAAGCTGCTCAGTTTGTTTGCCAGGTATTCAATGTGTGCCTGCCAGCTCAAATTTTTATTTACAATTAAACCTAAGAATTTGGCTGAGTCAGCTTCTTTTATATCTTTGTTGTTGTGTATATTTTCAATCTGCTCAAATTTTGACTGTTTGGTTTTGAACTGCATCACGTGAGTCTTAGATATGTTTAGATTCAACCCATTAAGCTGAAACCAAGTTTCTAAGGTACTGAGGGTACTGATCACAGATTTGGGATTTCTTCCAAATCCTGATCTTCAACTAAGACAGAAGTATCATCTGCAAAAAGAACTGATGGGGAGCTGATATTTAATAGTAAGTCATTAACATAGAAGAGAAATAGGACTGGGCATTATATGGAGCCTTCTGGAACATTTTGAGATATTTTTTCCCAGTCAGAAAAATAATATGCGCCACTTCAAGAGATGCTAACTCTTTGCTTTCTGTTGGATAAGTAGGATTTAAGCCATCGTAGGGCACTGCCGCTAATGCCATACTTTTCAAGTTTGTGAACAAGCAATGCATGGTTTACAGAATCAAACGCCTTTGTGAAGTTGCAGAGAATTCCTGCCACCTTATTTCTCTTGTCTAATGATGTACTTATTTTCTCAATGAAACTGTTACTGCATCTAAGGTGTTTCTCCCCTGCTGAAAACTAAATTGATTGTTTAGAGTAATAGAATATTTTGCAATGAAGTGTGACCTGGCGAAGATTGCATCAGCGTCGAAGCATACTGGTGTTGAGTTTGTATCTGTTCTTGGGCACCATGACCGACCTCATTTGAACTCTTCTGTCAAGAGAGTTAATTTGGAGCTGGAACAGCTGCTCATGTCGGGTGCGGGGTCACGCATTGGTGTGGTTCATGTTGATTCTCTCAGTAGGTGGGATTATACTAGGCATGGCCTTCACCTCAACGGGAGGGGGAAGGGTAAATTGGCTGGGGAAATAGCAGGAAAGTTAAAGGGGGGAGGCACTGTCATGAGTGGTAAAATACCAGTGGTTATAGGATTCAGAAAAGACCCTTTTTTAGGGTAGAGAGGACAGAAAGAAAGCAAATTTTAAGAGAGGTTAGAACTGAGACAAACCTTCAGTTTGAGAAAGAAATCAAAAAACATAATTCCAGCTTATTACATCAGCATAAACAGCCATTGGTTAAGAATTTTCAACTGTCAGCAGATATTTTAAATCCACCCAATTTTAACTCAGTCAATGTGAAATGTCAGCTATCTTTATTGCATCAAAATATTTGAGGACTGAGAAATAAAATCAATGAATTAACTATCTGCATAGATGAATTAGTCTTCAGACCCAGCTGACATAATCTGCCTCTCTGAACATCATGTGACCACTGGTATAGAACTTAAGTGTTGCAGGGTTTATGTTAGCATTTCACTTTTATAGATCAGAAATGGAGAAAGGAGGAGTCGCCACATTCATCAGGAACTGTCATAAATTTAAGAACATAGATATTCATAAATTTTGCCTAGAACAGCATATGGAAGCATGTGCAACAGAAGTAGAATTTCACAAAAAATCCTTCATAATATTAAGTGTATATCGAGCACCTGCAGGTAACTTTAATCTGTTTGTAAACCACCTTGAAGCTGTACTGGCCCATTTAACAACCAAAAACAAAGAAATAGTGGTTGCTGGTGATTTCAGTGTAGATTTCCTTAAAGACTCTCCCAATAAGAACTTATTTGAGTTAGTAACACTATCATTCAACTTAATTCCCACTGTAAAGTTCCCCACTAGGATAGCCACTTGCTCACAAGCAGCCATTGATAATATCTTTATAGAAAAGTCCAATGAACAAAATTATATTACAAAACCAATAGTCAATGGCCTCTCAGACCATGACATGCAGTTCCTTCTGTTAAATGTTAATACTGAACAGGATATAAAATCTGTTAAATCTGAGCTCAAGAGGGTAATCAGTAAGCCAAAAATTGATTATTTTAGGACACTCCTCAGAGACATTCACTGGACTGATGTTTACAGTGCTCATGGCATGAATGAAAAATGTAACATTTTTGCTAATAAAGTGCTTACCTTATTTGAACACTGCTTTCCCCCAAAACTTATCAAGGTTAGAGCAAAGTCTACAAAGAAGCCATGGATTACTCGAGGAATAGGGGTATCTTGTAAAACAAAAAGAAAACTGTATCTGTCAATCCGAAACATTTCCAATGTTGATGCTATAGCACATTATAAGAAATACTGCAAAATATTAAAGACTGTAATACAGATGTCAAAGCAAATATATTACAAGGAAAAGATAGTCATATCAGATACCAAAATAAAGACAATATGGGATATAGTGAAGGAGGAGACCGGTAGAACCAGACATGAAGAGGAACAAATAGCATTAAGAGTAAGTGATATATTGGTGACAGATGTGTATAGTGTTGCAGAACTTTTTAACAAACATTTTATAACTGTTACTGAAAAGATGGGGTTGTCAGGTTCGGTAGATGCTGCTATGGATTACCTTAGACCAGACATTTCAAGTAACTTCCATAATATGAATTTGACCCTCACTACCCCAACAGAAATAATGTCCATCATAAAATCTTTAAAATCAAAAACATCTAGTGGGTATGATGAAATATCAACAAAGTTAATTAAAGAATGTGATTCTGAGCTAAGTAACATATTAAGCTATCTGTGTAACCAAACGAAAGCGCTGGCAGGTTGAAAGACACACAAACAAACACAGACATACACACAAATTCAAGTTTTTGCAACAAACTGTTGCCTCATCAGGAAAGAAGGAAGGAGAGGGAAAGACGAAAGGATGTGGGTTTTAAGGGAGAGGGTAAGGAGTCATTCCAATCCCGGGAGCGGAAAGACTTACCATAGAGGGAAAAAGGACGGGTATACGCTCGCGCGCACACACACACACATACCCATCCACACATATACAGACACAAGCAGACATATTGGTCTTTTTCCTGATGAGGCAGCAGTTTGTTGCGAAAGTTTGAATTTTGTGTGTATGTTTGTGTTTGTTTGTGTGTCTTTCGACCTGCCAGCGCTTTCGTTTGGTAAGTCACATCATCTTTGTTTTTTGATAAATTTTTCCCACGTGGAATGTTTCCCTCTATTATATTAATATCTGTGTAACCAGTCGTTTATCAGTGGAATATTTCCTGAATGGTTGAAATATGCTGAAGTTAAGCCATTTTTTAAGAAGGGAGATAAAGAAATAGCATCAAATTTCCGTCCAATTTCACTGTTGCCAGCATTCTCAAAAATTTTAGAAAAGTAATGTACAGTCGGCTTTATAACCATCTTATCTCAAATAACATACTGTCAAAGTCACAGTTTGGATTTCTAAAAGGTTCTGATATTGAGAAGGCTATCTACACTTACAGTGAAAATGTGCTTAATTCATTAGACAAAAAATTGCAGGCAACTGGTATATTTTGTGATCTGTCAAAGGCATTTGACTGTGTAAATCACAATATCCTTTTAAGTAAATTAGAATATTATAGTGTAACAGGAAATGCTGCAAAATGGTTCAAATCTTATATTTCTGGCAGGAAACAAAGGGTGTTATTAGGAAAGAGACATGTATCAAGCTATCAGGCATCATCCATCATCCATCATCCAACTGGGAACTAATTACATGCGGGTCCCACAAGGTTCCATTTTGGGGCCCTTACTTTTTCTTGTGTATATCAATGACCTTTCATCAGTAACATTACCAGATGCCAAGTTTGTTTTGTTTGCTGATGATACAAACATTGCAATAAATAGCAAATCAAGTGTAGTCTTAGAAAGATCAGCCAATAAAATATTTGTGGACATGAATCACTGGTTCCTAGCCAATTCTTTGTCACTAAACTTTAAAAAAACACACTACATGCAGTTCAGAACTTGTAAGGGGTGTCCCAAGAGTATATGTCTAACATATGATGACAAGAAGATAGAAGAAGTGGAGAGTGTTAAATTCTTGGGATTACAGCTTGATAATAAATTCAGCTGGGAGGAGCACACCACAGAACTGCTGAAATGTCTTAACAAATCTCTGTTTGCAGTGCGAATTTTGTCAGACGCAGGGGATATAAAAATGAAAAAGCTGGCATACTATGCTTACTTTCATTCCATAATGTCATATGGGATTATTTTTTGGGGTAATTCATCAAGCCAAGCTAAAGTTTTCCGGGCACAAAAACGTGCAGTAAGAGTTATATGTGGTGTGAACTCAAGAACATCCTGCAGAAGCCTGTTCAGGGAACTAGGGATACTAACTACTGCTTCCCAATATATTTATTCCTTAATGAAATTTGTCATTAAAAATATATCACTTTTTCAAACCAACAGCTCAATTCATGGAATCAATACTAGAAATAAGAATAATCTTCACAAGGATTTAAAGTCACTTAGTCTTGTACAAAAGGTGTGCATTATTCAGGAACACACATTTTCAATAACTTGCCAGCAGCCATAAAAAGCTTAACAAGCAATGAAATTCAGTTTAAGAGAAGCCTAAAGGATTTATTGGTGGCCAACTCCTTCTACTCCATTGACGAATTTCTTAGTAAAACCAACTGATTTGTATATAAGTACAACATAACTTCTGCACAATTTCAGTGCAGTAATGAGTTCATTGAAAATATGTGTGTGTGTGTGTGTGTGTGTGTGTGTGTGTGTGTGTGTGTGTGTGTGTGTGTCTAAAAACAAAGATGATGCGACTTACCAAATGAAAGCGCTGGCACGTCGATAGACACACAAACACAAATATTGTGTATATATTTGTGTTTGTTTGTGTGTCTATCGACGTGCCAGTGCTTTCGTTTGGTAAGTCACATCATCTTTGTTTTAAGTTTTACAGTAGTTGTATTACATGTTTATTACCTTATAAATAAACAAAAAACTTTTTTTATTTTAAATTCAGTGCATTAGTATTTGTAAAATGACTCTTAGTGTTCATTAAAAAATGACGATCATTCCACTTGGAACCTGTGGAATGGTACATTAGCGTATTTGTTTTAGTTGTAAATATTTGTCATGTATTGTTGTTTTTCTGACATGTTCCACATCCTGGAGGACCTCCTCACTATGGATCAATTGGAATGAAAGTAAATCTAATCTAATCTAATCTAAATCTGGATTTGTGCAACAGCAAGTTTTTCAGATATTTTTGATAGGACTGGGAGAATTGAGATAGGACGATAATTTCCCATGCTCTCTCTTGATCCCTTCTTGAAGAGTGGTTTGACTTCAGTATATTTCAGTACCTCTGGGAAACAGCCCCCTTCAAAACATTGATTTATTATTTGAGCTAGTGGGCTTTGCAATTCTATTGTGTACCACTTTAATAATTTTGGTGGGTATTCCATTCCAACTTGCAGATTTTTTGTTTCTTAATGTTAGAATTGCATTTTCTACATCATCCACAGAAACTTTTAAGAATTTTGTTAAGTTTTCAGAGTTTTCACCTAGGCCAAAGGGCTTTACTCCGGTGTGATAATCTGTTACATCCACATCAGACTTTGCTACATTTATAAAGAACTCATTAAAGTACTCTGGTATTTGAGTTGGATTTACAATAGTATTTACTTCAATGTCAATTTCTGCAATTTCTTGGTTACAGGCTTTAACACCTAACTCAATTTAATGACTGACCACACAGCCTTTGTCTTATTTTTATGATTTAAAATTAGCCTGTTATTTGCCAGTTGTTTTGCTGTCCTGACAATTCTTTTAAGTATGGTTTTATAGAATCTATAATATTTAATGAAATCTGTATCTTTATTATATTTTATTTCTTTGTGCAGTTGCCTTTTCCTTACACTGGAAATTTTTATGCCCTGGGTAATCCAATTTACTTTGTTATTTTATTGCTGAAGAGTCTAGGCGGAAATGTTTCATTAAAGACACCAAGAAAACTATTTAGAAATTTCTCAAATTTTTCATCACTTGAGTTACAATGATCAAAAGGCCATCTTTTCTCTTTTAGCTTCTCACTAAATGTTAGCAAGTTTTCTTTGATAAAGTTCCTGCTAATATGGATTGCCATATGTGTAATATTCCTGTCTGTCTGTGGAAGCTCAATGAACAATGCACAATGATCTGAAATACCTAGATCTACACAAAATTTATACACATCTTCATATACATTATTAGTTAGAACATTGTCAAAACATGTTGCTGATTGTCCATTGCTTCTGGTAGATTCAAAGAAATTCAATTTGAAACCATATTTCTTTACTAAGTCAGTGAAGTGTGGGTACTATCACATGTGATACCAATATTAAAATCACCAGCTATTACAATTTTTTTTCTTTTTTTCTGTACATAGGTCTTCTAGCATAGTTTGAAGCTTAGATAAGAATGTTGTTGACATCCCTGGAATTCTACATATTGAGATTGTTATAACACTTACTATTGAGTCCACTATTTCTACACAACAGCTCTCAAACACACATTCTTCATTTGAATAATTAAAACAGTTTCTGGTCTCATAATTCATATCACTATGTAGAAGTATACATGAGCCTTCACATGACTTGTTCTTGTGCAAAAGATACTTACTAATCAGAAGTTCCCTATTTTGTTTAGAATTTTAATTCTGCCCTCAGTAAACCAGTGCTCATTTAAACAAATAACTCTAATATTTGCACATTCTGACAGAATGATCATTGTTCTACACACAGTTCTAAAATAAGAGGTCATAAGCACTGACATGCCTGTAAACTAAACTGCAGGGTGAAATTCCTTCAAGATACAGGTGAAGTATGTGTAGAAATATGTGTGAAATATGTTAAAATATATGTGGCATGCTAGTACATGGCTGAATCTGCAGATGAAAGGTTCCTCCTAAAGCCATTGGTCGATTTAATACAAACTTAGTACACATGAAACTGCTGTATCTGCAAAGAAATAGGGCTACTGTTGGGATAAGAACCACCAACCTCCTGATGGGATAGGGTTGATTGGCAGAGAAGGGTGGTGGTGGAGGAGGAGGAGGAGGAGGAGGAGGAGGAGGAGATGGGGGGGGGGGAGAGAGAGAGAGAGAGAGAGAGAGAGAGAGAGAGAGAGAGAGAGAGAGAGAGAGAGAGAGAGAGACAGAGGGGGGGGGGGGGGGTAGGTTTCTACATTTATATCTATGCTCTGCAAACCACTGTAAGGTGCATGGCAGAGGGTATGTCCCATTATAGTTATTTGGGTTTCCTCCTGTTCCATTCACATATGGACTGTGGGAAAAACGATTGTTTGAAGGCCTCTTTGCATGCAGTAATTATTCTAATCTTATCCTCACAATCCCTATGTGAGCAATACATAGTGGGTTCTAGTATATTCCTAGAGTAATCATTTAAAGTGGGTTCTTGTAACTTTGTTAATAGACTCTCTCCGGATAGTTTATATCTACCTTAAATGGTCTTCCAATTCAATTCCTTCAGTATCTCTGTGACTCTCCCGCTTGGATCAAACAAACCTGTGCTAATTTGTGCTGTCCTCTATATATGTTCAGTATCCGGTGTTAGCCCTATTTGGTACAGGACCCACCGATTTTCACAATGTTCTAGAACCCGTTGCATGATTGATTTGTAAGCAATCTCCTTTGTAGACTGATTGCGCTTCTGCAGTGTTCTACCTACAAACCGAAGTCTACCACCTGCTTTATCCATGACTGAACTTATGTGATCATTCCATTTCATATCCCTACAAAGTGTTACGCTCAGGTATGGGTGCAAGTTAGCAGATTCCAACAGTGAGTTATTGATATTGTAGTCATAGGATACTACATTTTTTTCGTTTTGTGAAGTGCAAAAGTTTACATTTCTGAACATTTAAAGCAAATTGCCAATCTCTACACCACTTTGAAATCTTATCGAGATCTGACTGAATATTTCTGCAGATTTACCAGATTATTTTATGGAAATATATTAATGGTAAAAAATGCAGCAAATTTGAGCAACATGTGGGATATTATAGGTCAGTACAAAAGTAATGTAAAGTTCAATTTTTTTTTATAGATCCTGACACATGCAGTGTTAAAAGTGATCATCAACAGCAGTCAGTTAAACTTCTCTGAAGAACTAATTTTGTTAGAAATATAATTAAAAAATTCCATCCAACTGAAGTTTCTAAAATTATGCTTCACAAAAGCAACACCTTCGACTGAATCAACAGATAATCTGTTCCTTGTATATGCCCACTATGCTGTTATTAGTAAAAATACTATTTCAATGTTAGTGTTGTGTGTAGGAGTAGCAAAAACATTCTGAACTATTTTCAGCATTTCAGAGTAGCAGTCCTCATGCTTGCTGCCACTAAAATATGTGAACCACTTATCATTACAGGACAATCTCCAAAGCTCAGAGCTATGTTGCTGCAAAAATGTGTTCATATTACTTACCTCATCACAACAGTTTTCATCTATTAAAATCCCTTTATCACTCTGGAAATGTACACACTTTCATATGTCGTTAATGCATACTATATCATTTACACAACAGAAAATTTGATTTCTGAAAATGATGTGTGCTATTTATCCAAATAGTCCATATACTTGTTATACAACAAAACAGATTCCTGCTCAAAATTGTTATCTTCTTTATTGAGGCATTCCTCTGCAGCACTCTTCAGTGTTCTTTTTGTCTATAGTAACATGAAATTACTATCCACTCTGTTCTTAGAAGAGAACACACATTATCTAATATTGCAATCGTCTCAAAAATGAACGTTTCAAGCTGTTTTATCCGATGGCGAAACAAGTACATGGATGATTGTAAGTGATATAAATAAGCCTTACACAAACTGTTTTCTAAGAACATATTTAGAACTTCAGGAGCATTGTGTGCCAACAGAAAGTAATATTTTAAAGCCTCATTGAATTCCTCACTTCTTACTGTACATATGGAAAAGTAATTGTATGACCTGAAAACAGTACACTCTAAATCTACTTTTACTCTATCTGGACCATACTGAATAGCATCGTTATGAATGTGAGCAGGACAGCCCATTCCAACCAAATTTTCGTTACTGTATCACTTTACTTTGGTGAATTCATTTTTACCCTTTAGTGGACTTACGCAACTGGAATTTGTGTTTGTATTGTCAGCTCCAAATGCTATACATTTCTTTTCTATTATTAACCCTACCAAAGTATGTTGAACATATGATAATATTGTTTCACCAGTTTCATTTGGAGTAGTTCCAGCTTTGTCTACCTTTGTCTGTTTACAACCAGCTTTGAGGCCAAAATATTGTACTAAAACAGCAAATACTTTCTGTGGACCATGATTACTATGGTTAATAGTAACAAGGAAACAAGAAATTTCTTCAAGATATTGTACTGTCAAATCAACAAAAATTCGTGCAAGGCTTCTGTCAATGATCACTTTAGTGTTTATTCTTGTGCACAAAACTTTCTTCACAATATCACAATTGCGGTATAGTTTTGCATTTAGTTTAGGCACACAGTCCATGGATTTGTACGATGTATGGTGATAAACAGCGTGAAAAGCAAGGGTTGCCTCTGCAGCTCTAATACAATATGTTGACTGTGTGGGCTGAGCAAAGAAGCCTTTAATATTTGAAGTACTAGCAGAATTTAGTGAATTTTTCTCTTTCCTAGAAGACAGGTGTACTTTCAGATCTTGCACATCAACAAGAGGAAAGTTCATCATATTAAAATAATGATAATTTACCAAAAGTCTGCCCCTGGTAGCTGAGTGGTCAGTGTGACAGAATGTCAATCCTAATGGCCTGGGTTCGATTCCCAGATGGGTCTGAGATTTTCTCCACTCAGGGACTGGGTGTTGTGTTGTCCTGATCATCATTACTTCATCCCCATCAACGCACAAGTCACTGAAGTGGCGTCCAGACTTGCACCCGGCGAATGCTCTACCCAATGGGAGGCCCTAGTCACACGACATTTACATTTTTATTTTATGTACCAAAACTGGCAAACATAAATTAAAACGCTTTAAATAATTGCTATAGCATTATGTGTATCAGTCACACACATGAAAGATTAAAAAGAAGAAAGAACTATTTTATAACCTCACCGTTGTGTGCAACAGAAATTTACATTTCTCAAGGACAAATAAGGCATTGTATTTTAATTACAATGTGTCATTGAATTTGTATTGCTATTCCAGATTGTAACAAAAGCATTGTGAATTAACAGTTGACTTTCCACTTCCTGATTATTTGGTAACCAGAATGCAAATGGAAGAATGAGAATAAAGCATTGCTTTGCGTTGCTTCATAGTGCAAATGCTGCATTATCGTGTCTCTCATTTAGTGAGACTAATGAAGGAGTATACTCTTTGATTGCAGCCAGTGTTGGGGGTAGCTATTTTGCCAGTTGTGCCTAATTCATTTTTACCTTCCCAGTTGCCATTTCATTTTCTAATGATCACTACTCATTTCTGAAAATGTATAACTTTTAGAGACTCTTCCAAATTTCCTCACAGATGCCAGATAAATAGCTGAACATGTTCAGGAATTTCTGTTCCCTGAGAGAGGGGGTAGGACAAGATGGATACAGATAGGGGGAGAGGAGATGGACAGAGAGAGGTTGGAGGAAGGAGGAGATGAGCACAGAGGGTGCAAGGGTGCAAGGGAGGTGGGCGACGGGCAGAGGGGGCTGGAGGGAGGTGGGCGACGGGCAGAGGGGGCTGGAGGGAGGTGGGCGACGGGCAGAGGGGGCGGGAGGGAGGTGGGCGACGGGCAGAGGGGGCGGGAGGGAGGTGGGAGACGGGCAGAGGGGGCGGGAGGGAGGTGGGAGACGGGCAGAGGGGGCGGGAGGGAGGTGGTAATTGGCATAGATAGTGGGGAGGACGAGGTGTGCTAATAGAAGACTGGAATAAATACATACCTATTGACGATGAAACACAGAAATTGCATCCGAATTTAATACAAAAGGCACAATGCCGACTTAAGTACAAGAGGACTGACACTCTATCTTTCTATGATATGAACTTCTCCTGTGAGTCCAGTTTTCGATTCCGATGCTTCACGTATGAGCAATAGATTTGAAAATATGATGGATGGCATCATATCGTTGTAAGCTCTGATGACTTAAAAAACTGTCATCTGATTTGTTTCATTCTATCGTACTGAATGTTGTGTGCTAAAATTTCTTCACATATGTTATATCACCTAAAAAACACAATTGAAACACAATTGTATTGCACTTCAACATGCATCAGCATTAATTGTTCATTTGTGTAACACACGTGAAACTTAGGTATCAACACTTTGAAGTGTGACATCGAAGCATACTTTTTCTAAGTGGTGGTGTGATAAAAAAGTGACCCGAGCCAGTGAGGTGTGAACAAAGTAGGAAACTTAACTATGAATCAAACTACCAGTACTGAACCCATAAAATTATAAATAACTTGTTAAAGTAATTTTTTGTTTGAAACATTGTATAGAATTTGTATAATCTTTAGTTATTCCAGAGCAACATCAACAACTGTAATTCATACAATTAACTAAATTCAGATGATCCTGTATGCTGGGCATAAGGGAAGGTGCACATTCCTTCAAAATAGTTGCCCAATCTGTAGGAAGGAAGTTCTAATATTCTGCAAACTACTGCAAAGTCTATGACAAGGGGTGCCATCAATTGTACCACATATTAGAGATTCTTTGTGCTCTGTTCACATATGGAGCATGGAAAGAGTGACAGTGTAATTGCTTGTGTTCATGTTGTAATTAGTCTAGTCTTGTCTTTGGGACTAATATGTATGGGTTTGTAGCACAGTATTTTTGTCAATTTCTCACCTGATGCTCATTGCTAGGGTAGGGCCAATGCATTTGACAATGATAGGGTGTTTCTGTGTGACATCAATACGGAGAAGCTGTAGCAGCACAAGACATGTTCTCACATTCTGTTATGATACTATTCCACTTAAAATAACATTTATTTACAAAAGCTGAAAGGCAATGTAATGAATTATGGGTAGGATAGATACATACATGCAACTGGTATTGAGTATTATTAGTTGCTAAGTCCTAAATCTACAAAATTCGTATGTTGCTTTTCTCGTAATGACAAGAGTGAAACTAGATTATGACTGATCTTGACATGTGTATGCTAGTACACAATATTTTGTAGTAGATAACTTATAACCTACTGTCATTCATTTTTAATAGTACTGCATATGCAACAATGAGATTTTTCAGCCTAGTGAACACATTTTGTGAGTTCCAATCAGCAGTAGTAACTAATTGCATACTTTTCATGGAGATATGGAGTACCATCAACAAGAAAATGTCAATTCTGATTACTTGAAACATTAACCAAAATGCCGACCACACACTGAAAATAATTAGACACCCATATTTTCAGAATTGGAAATCCCTTTTACTTATATAAATGTAAGTTTTTGTGGACAAAGAATGTGAACGAAAGGTTTTAGTTATAATTTTGACTCCAGTGGTTCCTTTTTTTCCATTTGGTGAGATATTTAATTTGTGGGTCTATGAAGACTTTTTGTAATTCAGCATTGAGACGAAACTGAAGCCAATGGCATTGCTTCTTCTTTCTCTGTGAAGCATGAGTCAGTAATTTTTCTTTTTCCTTTTTCTTTTCTTTTTCTTCCCAGTGTATTATTTTCTGTTACCTTTCTCAAGATTTGTAATTTAAGCAGTTTTCTATTTCTGTGCTTCGTCCAACTTTTTTCTTGTTCAGTGACAGTGAACCTAATTGTGGTTACCATATTTTAATGTTCAAAAACTTTTGGGCATTCAAATAATGTGATTTATTTCACATATCTTTCATTTCCTTGGGCCTTTTTCAGGAAATCTGTTTTTGACAGTCAGTCCTGTCATAGTACTGATGATATTACATTTTTCATTTTGTACAGTACATTTACACTTTCAACAATGAGCTTACTCTGCTCATCTATCCATTGGACATTTAGCAGAGAAAATGATGGCTCTACAGCTGCATTATGTGCAGCTATGGCAGAATAGTACTGTGCTGCCTTCAACAATTCAATGCAGTCAACACTATAGATACTACTCATGCATTGGTATCATTCCTCAGAAAGAATTTTCCCTATCAGAGTTGCAGAGTTCATCCTGTAGTATGTTCTTAAAGCACTTATTTCATCAAAGAGTACAGAATCGTCAATAACAATATTAACACCTTTCAAAAATAAGTTTTTTTTCCACTACTGCTGTTCTGTCTCTTTCCAGAGTAAACCACAGAAATACATCTTCCCTTGTTTACCTTATCTTCACAAAAGAAAAGAAAAAGTAAAGTGTAAAGTGTGAAGAGTCACGTTGTTGTAAACTTTACACATGAAGCAGACCACAGCAAAGACACGCTAGAGAGCAAACAAATCATAGCAGAATACATTTACAAAATGTGCAATAAATTTTCTGGATGACTGTTACCAGAATCATGGTTCAAATAAAATGAGTGATAAGTAAGTAATATACATTGTTTATTAAAAAGGGGTGGCTCTGCAAAAATTCCTATGCTCATGTATATTCAGTTGAGCAATTATTTTGAAATGCATGACCTCCTTTGCAACAAATGGTATGAATTTCAGCAAGATAAAAATACCACTGCAGCTGTTCTGGAAATTGTTGTTCAGACTTTAACGCCTTTCAAAAATAAGAAGATAGTGTCACTTGTATTATGTGATAACAGTAAAGCATTAGAATGCATTTCTTTTAATATATCATTAACAAAATTAGAGTATTATTGTGTACAAAAATCTACATTAGCAGTAATTTCTTTGTGCCTTAAACAACAGAAGACAGTTTGTCTCAGTTAGAAATACACTCCCCTTAGTTGAAATTAGTACAGGTGTTCGACAGGACTCTGTCCTTTTCCCTTTCTTTTTTATTGTGCTTTCAATGACCTACATCATTGTGTATCACAGTCGATTATCTGCTATGCTGATGACACAACTTTACTTACTGTGCGTCAAGACATCCAAGCTCTTGATCAGATTATGCAAGAAACTCTTGATTCTATCTTAAAATGGTTTGCAGCCAATAAACTTGTTTGTAATCGAGACAAAACCCAAAAGCTTATGTTAGGACTGTCTAAGAATGTAGGTAATAATGTATCAAACTCTCAGGAAATGAAATGAAATGAAATGAAATGAAATGATCATATGGCATTGATGGTCAGGACACCCCATCCAGGGTGACGCCACACTGGGTGACTTGTGCATTGGTGGTGGTGGTGGTGGTGGTGGTGGTGGTGGTGGTGGTGATAACACAACACTCAGTTTATAACTGGAGAAAATTCCCAACCCAGACAGGTATCAAACACGGGTCTGCTACATGGTAGGCAAACATGTTAACTCTCAGCTAAGCAGGTGGACAAACTCACAGGAATGTATATTGATGCCAAACTCAGTTGGGAAGAGCATATAGACCATGTCTGTAAAAAGATCTCGTGAGTGCGCTAACTCATATGGAAACAGATATAGTCTTCAATAATTAATGATCTCCTTATGATATATTTCATGCTCTTTGCTATGTGTATCATATGGCCTACTCTTAGGAGGATGTTCTCTGCAGATCACTAAAATTTTTAAACACCCCCCCCCCCCCCCCCCCCGCCCCCCCCCCCAAAAAAAGCTGTCCATGTTTAATGCAAGACTCTCTTTTTACCAAGTGTAGGGTACTAACAGTGGTGAATCTGTCTGTCTATGAGTCCACACTCTTTGTCAAGAATGACATTAAAGAATGAATTATCAGGGAAACTATTTATGAGCATGACAATAGAAATAAGGGAGAAAATGACAGACCAAGGCACAGGCTAGCAATAACACAAAGCTCCCATACAGTGAATCCCATCAAAAGGTTTTACAAGTTTCCTCTCAATGCTCAATCCTTGCCATTTAAAAAACTAAAATTATATGTATGACTGGCTGACAAAAAATCAATGTTACAATATTAAAAAAATCTGGAAAATGGACTACGTTAATATTAATATTAAAAGCTATAACTATTTATAAGATAATTAGTATACACATATAATATGAATGTTAATTTTAGTAAGTTGATTGCATCTGTAACTTGCTATAACTGGAAAACCCTATTCTACTGGAAGGGGTCAATGGCGAATAAAGAATCTGAGTAGTGGGTTAAGCCCAAGTTTGATGTTCACAAGCTTTCCTTCAATCATTTGTTTGTGATCCCATTTGGTTAGATGCTGGAACAGCAGCTAAAGTGTGTTTAATAAGGTTCACTGCAGTCTGCTTTAATATCTTCATTCGTGGAAGTATCAATAATTTGGCATATGGCTCTTATATGCAATTGTCCTATTTAAAATTATTCTGCAGATAATATCGTTCTCAATGTAAATGCAATTAATACTTGTACATAACTGAACCTCCTGATCTCATGTTTCTGGGTCTTTGGTAAATTTAGTTAGTCTCCTGATTATAGTTTTCAAGTACAGCTACAGCCCAATTCAGCATTATTAATGTCAAGCACAACAAACAAACGTGATATAATAGAAAAAAATAGCAACCATTCCAAACTTAATATCTTATCATGTAAGAGCATGCACAAATGACTAAAGCTTTTCAACAGTGATGTAATACACAGAATGCGTGCACACATTGGAACACCTATGTGTTCAGTACCTCCTGTGTTTTTCTTATTTGGTGTCACTCCTATTACTGGAGCAATATTATAAGATAGGGCGCATGAGTGCTTTGTAAGTGATTTTTGTTGTAGAAGTCTGCAGCTCATGGTCTAGTGGCGGGGCCATGGGTTAGATTCCCAGCCAGGTTGGGGATTTTTCTCTGCCCGGGGACTGGGTGTTCGTGTTGTTCTCATCATTTCATCATCATTCGTGACCATAGTCAGATTGTATTGTGTAAAGATTGGGACTTCGAATGGGTACTGATAACTGCGCACTTGAGCACCCCACAAACCCATCATCATCATCATTATTGTCATCGTCATTGTCTGTTGTAGACTATCTCTGTTTTCCAAGTTCATTACAAATGAATCAAAGTATGCCAACAGCTTTACCTACCTACACCTGTTTAATCATACTACCTTGTATCGCATCTGTTACACACAGATATTTGTCTGAGATGTTGGTACTACCCTTTTGAGAAGTGCACAACTGTACATTTCTGGTGTAAAATTAGTATATAGGATGTATCTTAATTAGTAGAGAAAACATTCTAGTGAACATGGATCTATAAAGGAGCAACTTGCAAGATAAAGTTAACATTTCAAAAAGTTAACAAATTGGATACGTTTATACTAACTAGGACAATATTTTATACTATAGTCAGTGGTGACCTTATAACAGTAATATTCAGCATGTCGCAAAATTTATGGTACAACTTTCTGTTACAGCATCCAAACTAATTAAGATATTCACACAATGTTTGGCTTATGTGACACACTGTTTTGCAAAGTTTTGTCATTCAATGAATTCCATCTTGTGCACCTTTGGTGACATGCACAACATCCAGTCTGTGTTCAAGCTCTATCCACACTTGGTGCAACATAAACACATCAGCTGTGGCAATGGCAGCAACAATTTGGTTCTTTAAATCATTGTTGTGGTTGACAGACTTTTTGGTAGACTCTGTCATTGACAAGACCCCATAGAAAGAAGCCCATTAGTTTAATGTCAGATGAGGTAGGAGGCCAGAGAATTGGACCACCCATGCCATTCCAGCAATCTGAGAAAACCTGGTAGAGGACATCTCGCTCAGTCCGAGCCCAATGTGATAGTGCACTATCTTAGAAAAAAACTATGTATGGGCAGTCAGCCAATTATGACAACACCAACAGCTCCAATATATCAAGGTCATGGTTAAAATTAACTTTCTTTTCTGAGGAGAAAAAAAGAAGCCTCACAATGTGATAAACATTAAAAAAGACCATACATTCACTTTCAGGGTGCCACACACCCCTTCCACTGCAGTATGTGGATTGGTTGTGCATTGTATGTGAACATTATACTTGTTTATCCTACACACACATGAAATATTGCTTTGTCAGAAAATCGTGCAATAGATGCATCTGTAAACATCCCAAAGAACCTGTTGCATGGTTGCTCTAGGGATTTTCTGCCCTGTGATGGTGAGCAAGATGTATGAGACAGGCAAAATACCCTCAGACTTCAAGAAGAATATAATAATTCCAGTCTCAAAGAAAGCAGGTATTGACAGATGTGAAAATTACTGAACTATCAGTTTAATAAGTCACAGCTGCAAAATACTAATGCGAATGCTTTACAGACAAATGGAAAAACTGGTAGAAGCCGACCTCGGGGAAGATCAGTTTGGATTCCAGAGAAATATTGGAACACGTGAGGCAATACTGACCCTACGACTTATCTTAGAAGAAAGATTAAGGAAAGGCAAAATTACATTTCTAGCATTTTTAGACTTGGAGAAAGCTTTTGACAATGTTGACTGGAATACTCTTTCAAATTCTAAAGGTGGCAGGGGTAAAATACAGAGAGCGAAAGGCTATTTACAATTTGTACAGAAAGCAGATGGCAGTTATAAGAGTCGAGGGGTATGAAAGGGAAGCAGTGGTTGGGAAGGGAGTGAGACAGGGTTGTAGTCTCTCCCTGATGTTATTCAATATGTATATTGAGCAAGCGATAAAGGAAACAAAAGAAAAGTTCAGAGTAGGTATTAAAATCCATGGAGAAGAAATAAAAACTTTGAGGTTCACCGATGATATTGTAATTCTGTCAGAGAAAGCAAAGGACTTGGAAGAGCAGTTGAACGGAATGGACAGTGTCTTGAAAGGATGGTATAAGATGAACATCAACAAAAGCAAAACGAGGATAATGGAATGTAGTCAAATTAAATTGGGTGCTGCTGAGGGGATTAGATTAGGAAATGAGACACTCAAAGCAGTAAAGGAGTTTTGCTATTTGGGGAGCAAAATAACTGATGATGGATGAAGTAGAGATGATATAAAATGTAGACTGGCAATGGCAAGGAAAGCGTTTCTGAAGAAGAGAAATTTGTTAACATCGAGTATAGATTTAAGTGTCAGGAAGTCGTTTCTAAAAGTATTTGTGTGGAGTGTAGCCATGTATGGAAGTGAAACATGGACGATAAATAGTTTGGACAAGAAGAGAATAGAAGCTTTAGAAATGTGGTGCAACAGAAGAATGCTGAAGATTAGATGGGTAGATCACATAACTAATGAGGAGGTATTGAATATAAGTGGGGAGAAGAGGAGCTCGTGGCACAACTTGACTAGAAGAAAGGATCGGTTGGTAGGACATGTTCTGAGGCATCAAGGGATCATCAATTTAGTACAGGAGGGCAGCGTGGAGGGTAAAAATCGTAGAGGGACACCAAGAGATGAATACACTAAGCAGATTCAGAAGGATGTAGGCTGAAATAGGTACTGGGAGATGAAGAAGCTTGCACAGGTTAGAGTAGCATGGAGAACTGCATCAAGCCAGTCTCAGGACTGAAGACAACAACAACAACAACACGATACCCACTCAACAGACTTCTGCAGTGAACTTGAAACAGCCAAGTGTAACTGTTCTGCCAGCCTCACTTTTTCCATGTCATTGTGTGTGGTGCTGTATGCCAATAATAATAATAATAATAATAATAATAATAATAATAATAATAATAATCAAATACAATCCTTAGAAATAATACAATTTCAGGACGACATACAGATTATTTTTCTGTATACGTCAGTTTGTAAGTTACATACTAAAGATCTGTTTGTATTAATAAATTTTATATTTTGATGCATTTTGCATTTGGTAATATACAAATAACATCATCACAAATATTGTTGTTATCAACATTAGATCAGTTGTGAGTTGCTTAAAACTATGAAGAGCTCTTTTTATAAAGATCAGGTTTTTACCTATGGAAGAAAAAGGTTTTTCAATGAGAATTCTCTTTAGACAGTCTTTTAATTTGTTAGTAGAAAGGTCTGTGAAACTTTTTGATAGGGGATTGGCTAGCTTCAGACCAGCATGAAGTGCATTTTTTTCATATAAAGCTGTTCTGTGGCTACTTATAGGGTATCTGAATTTTTGTCTTGTATCACACTGGTGCAGGTTACAGTTGAAATTTGGATTTGTTGTTTTCACAAGCAATATAACTTTCAATATGTATACACCTCTAATGGTAAGCACACTTCGTTTTGGGAACAGGTTGCCACGTGATTCTCTGTGTTTCAAAACACAAATAATTGTGATAACTTCTTTCTGTAGTGTTAATTATGTGCTTAAGTTGGCTTGGGTTGTTGTGCCCCATATTTCTACAGCATGGTTTAAATTGGATCAGAGTAGTGTTTGATTAGCAGTTTTTAGTACACACATATGCTTACAATATTTGCTAATAATGTTTATGGCAAATACATCCTTTGACAGCTTACAGGTTATGGAATCTTAATGCATGTTCCATTTGAGGTTGTTCTGGATTGTGATTCCCAAGAATTCTATCCATTTTTCCTTTTTTACAATACCATTTCCAGTGGATAATTTCATGCCAAATTCTGTTTGTTTCCTTGTGTTAAATTTCATTATTGCAGCCTTTGAAGCACTTACATTTAGATGGCTTTCATTGAAATACTAGACTATTTTGTGGGTCACACTGTAGTCCAGCACCTCCAAACTGTCATGGGCTTTGTGTTTGCACACAATAGATGTATAAACTGCATACAATATTTTTTACATTTAGGAGAAAAATACTGTGTATCACTAACATAAATCAAGAAAAGGAGCCCCAAGACAGACCCTCGAGACACTCCACAATCGTCATCAGTAACTCTGGATCTGAAAGACCCACTGTTTATTTTAAGCAAGACAAATTGTTTTCTACTGCTCATGTGTGATTTTATTAATTCATACCTGGTTCCTCTAATAACCAATTTCCACATCTGATAATAGGGTGATGTTGACCAAATTAAAAGCTTTTTGTAGATCAAGGAACACTCCAATAACATACTCCTTGTTCCCTGTCACAGATATTATTTTGTCTATTAATTGTGCCGCAGCTACTGAAGTTGACTTGTTTTTCATAAAGCCATTTTGATTTTCAAATATTAAGTTGTGTTGACTCAGGAATGTCGTTAGGCTAGTATAAATAACTTTCTCAACTTCAAAATAATGTCCTTGCCACTCGGCCTCTTCATCCACTTGTACTGCCATTACCCACTACACAATAATGCTTTCTCTCTGCATAAAATGCCTGTACCACTGGTGTATCAACATCAGTGAGGGTGGCTGCTTCCTATACTATATTCAGAAAATTCTTTGAACTATTATGTTTGATTTGTTTTGAATAAACCATTCCACACACTGAGCATTTTCGTCAACTGTTGTCATTATGCTTCACTCACGACAACCTGTAACACACACACAGTGAAGCTTTGAGAGTTTGTCTCTCACATAAGCCGAACATTATGTGAATATCTCAATTAGTTTCAGTGTATTTTTTTTTTCAGTCCAAATATAGCACAATACATTTTTGTCATATAGCAATATCTATCTTAAACTTTATTTTGTATCCTTTATCCTGTGTTGTATTTTCAGTCTGCATTACCAGATTGTGCCAAATAAATAACAGAAATGTCAGTAACAGTGGAAAATAATGGTTGTTTTTGTTGTTCCAGGAATATGCTATGCAGAATTTGCTGCTCGTGTGCCTCGTGCTGGATCAGCATATGTCTACAGTTATGTCTGTGTTGGTGAATTTGTTGCATTTGTCATTGGATGGAATCTTATTCTGGAGTATGTAATTGGTAAGTTGATTTTGCAATCTAAGCATCACGTAGCTTTTTTTTTATAAATCCTTTATTGTTATTATTATTATTATTGTTACTATTACTATTGCTATTATTCTAAGATGAAATCGATTCACAAAATAAACTGTTTCTAGCTCAGTGGAGATATTTGTTGTGTCACAAAATATGTTGGCCACCTATTTAGTAATATGTAAGACAGATATCAGTATTCCTTCACCAGAAAGCTATGGTTATCCACATTTCACATTCTGTGTGGTTAGTTACACAGTATGTCACTCACTGCAGCTCTAAACTGAGGATAACACAAGTTTTTTTTTTTTTTTTTTTTTTTTTTTTTTTTTTTTTTTTAAATGCTGACTGGAAAGGGCCAACTTCAATTGCCCTCCCCCCTCATATTTTTTTCTGAAATGGAAAAACACATGTAATTAAATCATCCTGTTTGCTTAGCATATGAGTTATTTAAACTACATTCTGCATTTGGTGTTTTGCTTTCGGGTGCAAATCTGATTAAGTTTTGTGGTTGTCCAACACCAAAACACGTTTATGTATAGTTGTTCATGCAACAAACACAACTGTAGATTCACTCCAAAACATTGGAATGTGTGCCATTGTGCTTTATTAATAGTCATATTGTACACTATTCTGGTGTGGCTGGAAGATCTGTGTATCACCCTTAAGAACTGCGAGTTCTCAAAACCTATCTCTTGTAAGGTTAACATTGAAGACTGGGCTGAATACAGTATGTGTCCTGTGGTAGGGACACCTTACTAGGCTCAGCTAACTGAGGAAACTGTGAAAAATGGGAAATCCCAAGAAACCAACACTGAAGTGCAGGAGTTATGTATTTTCTGCCCTTGCATGTAACTGTAATGGACATACTTAGGTGGTACAGAGCAACTACACAACAATTAAAATGCTGCAAGAAGTGTAGTGCTACCAGTGCTAGCTGCAGAGAAATGGTGGAAGCGGGTGGGGTGGTTTGGACAGTAGAGAGAAAGGAAAAAGAGGGGTGAGGCAGTGGGGACAGATTAGCAGAGATTCAAGCTGGCATATTGCAAGAGTGCATGATGTGTTGGTAATGGATCTGAATAATTTTTTCTTTCCGTGGTATCATATTCTATATTCCCCAATTCTCTTGTTGAACTAAGTCAATTTTTGTTGCCATAACTGTTCACATAGTATTTTTACATAAGCAAAAACACTTTTGCTGAGATAGCAGCAATGTGTCATCATCATCTACTGTTGCCTGTTACCTGTTTTCATTGTGTTTACGAAGTGAAATTGCATGCACTGCCACAGATGATTTTGCAGGGACAGTGCTCTTTATTGCTTGCTTTTCATTCACTCTCAGAAAGGATGTACATAGTTACATACAGCTTGACTACTGACTCATCTCCCAACTGTTATACTGTGGTTTGCTGTAGCAAAAGAAAGTTTTCATTATGCAGGAATTACCGCTGTGGAAATTCAAGATATTGTAACTGTGCCTCAGACAGAAGAATCTTGTAGGAAGATAAAAACTGTGCTGATATGAAGAGTAGTCACTTCAGAACAAGACTGCATCCAACAAGTGCTGACGCAAAAAGGTGTTGGGGATCATGAGCTGCTCCAGTAGCTCTGTTACTCACCAGGCAAAGTGAGTGTCAGTACTATTCCTGACAACCTGTTATGTACAAAATGGAGCAACCATCCACTGTCACTACTTAAGATAATAATAGCATCTAAAACGGAGATGTCACGGGATGTCATTGCAGAACTTGCAGACCACATAGACGAGGCTATCACTCCCACAGGAGTTAGCACTCCAGTAGAGCCAAGCAGCAGCAGCAGCAGCAGCAGCAATGGTGGTCGCTTGCCAATTATTATTCATTGGCGGTGAAGGTAGACATTCTATGCAAACAGCTCAGTGAACTACTGTCGGACAGAAGATATCATTGTCACAAGTCTCGGAGCTGATCCTTAAATAACACCTTGTTTTGTGATTCCGGACAGTTTGACAAACAAGCACATGAGTACCCAAGTTCTTGCTCATTCCCAAATACCAGTGCCAGTCAATCTTAGGCCCAGATGACTGCCAGGCAGGATCACCATACCTGTTTATTAATAACATGAGGTCTGGACTAAAGTATCTAGTTGATAAGGTTCATATTTGAGTGTATTGCCATGGACCTCGATGCATCAGTGGTGATCACTGACCACACTCTGTTTGTCGGCTGTTAACAGTTCCCCAATATCGACATATGGAACACACCATATGGAATTAAACTCTGTACTGTGCAGTGAATTGATTAGGGACTTCAGCGGCACTGAAGTCTCGGAGCCAATCATCTGTGTGGATTTCCTGGTGTACTACCAGCTGATGCCAGACATGGCAAGTTCCCGACTTGTGGACAGTGTGACTGGCCTGATTGCAACCCAGTTCCACTGCAGTGTGACCACACACAGCACCAAACTGATACAAGTGAAGGACTGTAAGTACACTTCTATATTATGCCAATTTCCTGCTCCCACTAGGCCCCTGGAGCTCCAAAATAGGTGCAGCATAATAATGTACATTTTATTAAAATCACGGATGGACTCTCCAGCATCATGTAGGCCTTAATGTTTGGTACTGGATCACCTGGCAGTAGCTAAAGCCAAGTTTGCTATTATGTTGAAAGAAGGCATTATTCAATGATCAAGTGGTCCATGGTTGCCTTCACTGCACCTGGTTCCTAAGAAGAGTGGAATGTGGCGTGTTACAGTGCTTAATGTAAGAATTGTGCCACAGAATTACCAAGTTCAGTTTTTGTGATAATATAGTGCTTTGCATGGTTCAACGATCTTTAGTGTGCTGGATTGTGCCAAGGCTTGTACTCAGACACTTGTAGCAAAGAAGATATATCAAAAAGAGCAATTATTACACCATTCAGGTTGTTAGAGAGCATGTTTATGACCTTTGGTTTAATCAGTACAGACCAAACCTGGCAAAGATTTCTTGATTCTGTGCTACTAGGCCTACCCTTCTGCTTTGCTTATCTTGATCTTTTCAACCACTGAAGAACAATGTCAACAAAACCTCACAGTTGTGTTTCAATGGTTGGAACAGCGCAACATCATTTTTAACACAGCCAAATGTATGTTCAGGTGACCTGAAGTCAATTTTCTTGGTCATCATGTATCTTCTGCAGGCTCCCTCCCCATGCCGGACAAGGTTGAAGCTATTCTGCAGATACAAAAGCCAAGCACCATCAAGGAGCTATGTCATTTCCTTGGGATACTAAATTTTTATTGCCAGCATGTACTGTGGGCAGCAGAGCTACAAAAACCATTAACTGCAGCACTTTGTGGCCCAAAGATTAAAGGACACTCTCCGATGCAGTGGACTGAGGCGATGAGCTCTACATTTGACACCACTAAACAAAGCATGGCGAACGCTGCACTTCTGGCACATCCCTTAGTGATGGTGGTTGATGGAAGCCTAACTGTTATAGGCACTGTATTGCGACAATGAACACATGGCTTGCCTTTTATTCTCAAAAAACTTTTGCCATTGTAGCAGAAATGAGGTACATAGAACTGAGAACTTTACACCATGTACGAAGCAATCGGATGCTTTAAGCGATAGATAGAAGCAAAAGATTTCACTATCTATAAGACCATAAACTGTTAATGCATGGCTTCAGGCAGAATAGCAACAAAAGTCCATGATGATACAATGATCTGGAATTTGTAATGCAATTTACCATCATCATCATCACAGCATTGATACTGAGATTTATTGTAATACTGTTTAGAGTCTTGTGAGGCAGATGCATGAGAACATATAGCTGACATGTAATGCATGTGTTGTTGATTCATTAAGAGAAGTTAGAGTTTTACTTTATAGGACATACATTGAGTTCAACTTCCCTGTGTGTGTTATTCCACTGTAACAAGAAAAGTCTCTTTCAGCATCTTCGATGTGATGGATCAGAGTCCATGGGGAAGAAGCTGTGACATTGTAAAAGGGACTGAATAGCAGGACCCTCACAGCACTGGTATTGTATGACAACCACAAGAAAAAGTAAAAGAAGAAAGAAACCTAGCAAGATAAGGAAGTTAGGGATTGACTAGTGGACTGTTTAAACAGCCTATTCATAACAACCCCATTAGGGAAATAAAGACCAACAAAACATTCCAGTTCCTTATGTGAGCTCAGATTGGTGGGCCATGGATGCAGCTGACGTCGGACCTAGAGAACTCAAAGGAATGACTGGCTTGATAGCTGAGATAGTGCCAGTAGTGTCAGTGTCGTCGTAACTGCCGTCTGCTTCACGTCTGCTGTGCAGCGAGCTACCTTAATTTAAGTATTAACTGTATTTTTCTTACTCCTCATCCGAGATGTGGAGGAGGCCCTGCTGGCGGTGATAGAGAGCACTGGGTGCACCCGACTGCAAATTGTTGCTCATGTCGGCACCAATGACTCTTGCCGTCTGGGTTCAGAGGTCATCCTCAGTTCGTACAGGCAGTTGGCGGAATTGGTGAAGGCAGAAAGCCTCGCTAGTGGGGTGGAATCTGAGCTAACTATCTGTAGTATCGTTCCCAGAACCGATGGCGGTCATCTGGTTTGGAGCCGAGTGGAAGGCTTAAACCAGAGGCTCAGACGATTCTGCGGAGATCTGGGGTGCAAATTTCTCGACCTCTGCCAACGGGTGGAGAAATGTAGGGTCCCCCTGAATAGGTC
This sequence comes from Schistocerca serialis cubense, assembly GCF_023864345.2. NCBI lineage: Eukaryota > Metazoa > Arthropoda > Insecta > Orthoptera > Acrididae > Schistocerca > Schistocerca serialis. The sequence continues at coordinate 287,342,122 of NC_064641.1, read as the reverse complement.
AGGCGTGCACTACATGCTGGAAGTGGCTACAAGGGTAGCGGAGTACGTGTGAAGTGCACATGGGGGTTTTTTAGGTTAGAGAATTCCCTCCCTAGGCCCGACAAGACGCTTCTTGAGACGCGGCAATGTAGGAGTAGGAAAAATGCAACAGGGAATAACAATATTAATGTTCTAATAGTAAACTGCAGGAGCGTCTATAGAAAGGTCCCAGAACTGCTCTCATTAATAAACAGTCACAACGCCCATATAGTGCTAGGGACAGAAAGTTGGCTGAAACCAGACGTAAACAGTAATGAAATCCTAAACTCAGATTGGAATGTATACTGCAGAGACAGGCTGGATAGTGAAGGGGGAGGCGTGTTTATAGCAATAAGAAGTGCAATAGTATTGAAGGAAATTGACGGAGATCCGAAATGTGAAATAATTTGGGTGAAGGGCACGGTTAAAGCAGGCTCAGACATGGTAGTTGGATGTCTCTATAGGCCCCCTGGTTCAGCAGCTGTTGTGGCTGAGCACCTGAAGGATGATGTGGAAAACATTTTGAGTAGATTTCACCACCATGTTATAGTTCTGGGTGGAGATTTTAATTTGCCGGATATAGACTGCGAGACTCAAACGTTCATAACTGGTGTCAGGGACAAAGAATCCAGTGAAATTTTTTTAAGTGCTTTATCTGTAAACTACCTTGAGCAGTTAAACAGAGAACCGACTTGTGGCGATAACATATTAGACCTTCTGGTGACAAACAGACCCGAACTATTTGAAACAGTTAATGCAGAACAGGGAGTCGGCAATCATCAAGCGGTTACTGCATTGATGATTTCAGCCGTAAGTAGAAATATTAAAAAAGGTAGGAAGATTTTTCTGTTTAGCAAAAGTGACAAAAAGCAGATTACAGAGTACCTGACGGCTCAACACAAAAGTTTTGTCTCAAGTACAGACAGTGTTGAAGATCAGTGGACAAAGTTCAAAACCATCATACAATATGCGTTAAATGAGTATGTGCCAAGCAAGATCATAAGAGATGGAAAAGAGCCACCGTGGTACCATAACCGAGTTAGAAAACTGCTGCAGAAGCAAAGGGAACTTCACAGCAAACATAAACATAGCCAAAGCCTTGCAGACAAACAAAAATTATGCAAAGCGAAATGTAGTGTGAGGAGGGCCATGCGAGAGGTGTTCAATGAATTCGAAAGTAAAGTTCTGTGTACTGACTTCACAGAAAATCCTAAGAAATTTTGGTCTTATGTCAAAGCGGTAGATGGATCAAAACAAAATGTCCAGACACTCTGTGACCAAAATGGTACTGAAACAGAGGATGACAGACTAAAGGTCGAAATACTAAATGTCTTTTTCCAAAGCTGTTTCACAGAGGAAGACTGCACTGTAGCTAGATTGTCACACAGACGACAAAATGGTGGATATCGAAATAGACGACAGAGGTATAGAGAAACAATTAAAATCACTCAAAAGAGGAAAGGCCGCTGGACCTGATGGGATACCAGTTCGATTTTACACTGAGTACGCGAAGGAACTTGTCCCCCTTCTTGCAGCGGTGTACCGTAGGTCTCTAGAAGAGCGTAGCGTTCCAAAGGATTGGAAAAGGGCACAGGTCATCCCGTTTTCAAGAAGGGACGTCGAACAGATGTGCAGAACTATAGACCTACGTCTCTAACGTCGATCAGTTGTAGAATTTTGGAACACGTATTATGTTCGAGTATAATGACTTCTCTGGAGACTAGAAATCTACTCTGTAGGAATCAGAATGGGTTTCAAAAAAGACGGTCGTGTGAAACCCAGCTCGCGCTATTCGTCCATGAGACTCAGAGGGCCATAGACATGGGTTCACAGGTAGATGCCATGTTTCTTGACTTCTGCAAGGCATTCGATACAGTTCCCCACAAAGTAAGAGCATATGGACTATCAGACCAATTGTGTGATTAGGTTGAAGAGTTCCTATATAACAGACCTCAGTATGTCATTCTCAATGGAGAGAAGTCTTCCGAAGTAAGAGTGATTTCAGGTGTGCCACAGGGGAGTGTCATAGGACCGTTGCTATTCACAATATACATAAATGACCTTGCGGATAACATCGGAAGTTCACTGAGGCTTTTTGCAGATGATGCTGTGCTGTATCGAGAGGTTGTAACAATGGAAAATTGTGCTGAAATGCAGGAGGATCTGCAACGAATTGACGCATGGTGCAGGGAATGGCAATTGAATCTCAATGTAGACAAGTGTGATGTGCTGCGGATACATAGAAAGAAAGATCCTTTATCATTTAGCTACAATATAGCATGTCAACAACTGGAAGCAGTTAATTCCGTAAATTATCTGGGAGTAGGCATTAGGAGTGATTTAAAATGGAATGATCATGTAAAGTTGATCGTCGGTAAAGCAGATGCCAGATTGAGATTCATTGGAAGAATCCTAAGGAAATGCAATCCGAAAACAAAGGAAGTAGGTTACAGTATGCTTGTTCGCCCACTGCTTGAATACTGCTCGGCAGTGTGGGATCCGTACCAGATAGGGTTGATAGAAGAGATAGAAAAGATCCAACGGAGAGCAGTGTGCTTTGTTACAGGATCATTCAGTAATCGCGAAAGCGTTACAGACATGATAGATAAACTCCAGTGGAAGACTCTGCAGGAGAAATGCTCAGTAGCTCGGTACAGGCTTTTGTTAAAGTTTTGAGAACATACCTTCACTGAAGAGTCAAGCAGTATATTGCTCCCTCCTACATATATCTCACGAAGAGACCATGAGGATAAAATCAGAGAGATTAGAGCCCATACAGAAGCATACCGAACATCCTTCTTTCCACGAACAATACGAGACCGGAATAGAAGGGAGAAGCGATAGGGGTACTCAGGGTACCCTCCGCCACTCACCGTCAGGTGGCTTGTGGAGCATGGATGTAGATGGATGTAGACTGAAGTACCTGTCTTTGATTGAGTGCCAGCCTAAATAATGTTGTGGCACATGAATTTGGCATGAGCTGTTGGTGGGCTCATGACATGTCATAGGGAAATAGTGCCTGCCATCACAGTGCTGTGATCGTACTCTGCTGGCGGTGGACTCCATGTTTCTTGTGGCAACTGCTGGAGGCTCTGTGGACAACAAATCAGTGTGTTGCTGTTGTTGATACTGTTGTCTCGAACGTTTACCAACATACGGGACAAGTATGGGTCAGTGTTTAGCTTGATAATGCTTGGGTCTGTTGCAGCAAATGGAACGTGAAGCATGGCCACCTGTGGCACATGAGTATTTTGCTGGTTTGCATGTTGCTTTCTTGTAGTAGGGACACAGCACTGGGGACGCTTGTAAATGCTTCTAGTGAATTTGCTTGGTGACAAATGAAATTTAGCTGTAGATGTTTTTCCATCTGTGATTATGAACATTAATTGTACTTTCTGCAATAAAATAATGTGGTAAATCCAGTGTTTTTGTGACTATAACATCGGTAATGCACCAATACTGTACAACAAATAACCCAACAGAATACACAACCTATAATGTCTGTTTTGTCACATGACATTCATTTATCATAATCATTTCATAACAACTTTGCCAGACATCACAAAAGTAAATGTATAGATAACAAATATTTTGATCAGTCCCTTTGTCATAAAAGCACCACTGTCGTTGCACGGCAGTCCATCACTGTGGTTTATCCAGATAGAGAGTAGATATGTTCCATCTCTTGTCATTGCTGACATTACTAAATAGAGCAGTTTGGTTGCAGAGTAGCAGTTCTTCTGGAAAACCCGGAATTCTCAGGTAATTACATTTTACCTGTAAAAATCGGGGATATCTCAGAGAATTATCAGGAAGCTTCAGGAATTTTATAAAACACCAAGGAGTTCTGCATTTTTAACCTACCATTGAAATTGAATTTTCTTTGTTTTAGAAATAATAATGCTATGTTGTTGTTGTTGTTGTGGTCTTCAGTCCTGAGACTGGTTTGATGCAGCTCTCCACGCTACTCTATCCTGTGCAAGCTTCTTCATCTCCCAGTACGTACTGGAGCCTACATCCCTCTGAATCTGCTTAGTGTATTCATCTCTTGGTCTTCCTCTACGAATTTTACCTTCCATGCTGCCCTTCAATACTAAATTGGTGATCCCTTGATGCCTCAACACATGTCCTACCAATCGATCCCTTCTTCTAGTCAAGTTGTGCCACAAATTTATCTTCTCCCCAATCCTATTCAGTACCTCCTCATTAGTTATGTGATCTACCCATCTAATCTTCAGCATTCTTCTGTAGCACCACATTTCGAAAGCTTCTATTCTCTTCTTGTCCAAACTAGTTATCGTCCATGTTTCACTTCCATACATGGCTACACTCCATACAAATACTTTCAGAAACGACTTCCTGACACTTAAATCTATACTCGATGTCAACATATTTCTCTTCTTCAGAAACGCTTTCCTTGCCATTGCCAGTCTAAATTTAAATCCTCTCTACTTCGACCATCATCAGTTATTTTGCTCCCCAAATAGCAAAACTCCTTTACTACTTTAAGTGCCTCATTTCCTAATCTAATTCCTGCAGCATCACCCGACTTAACTGGACTACATTCCATTATCATCGTTTTGCTTTTGTTGATGTTCATCTTATACCCTCCTTTCAAGATACTGTCCATTCCGTTCAACTGCTCTTCCAAGTCCTTTGCTGTCTCTGACAGAATTACAATGTCATTGGCGAACCTCAAAGTTTTTATTTCTTCTCCATGGATTTTAATACCTACTCTGAATTTTTCTTTTGTTTCCTTTACTGCTTGCTCAATATACAGATTGAACAACATCGGGGAGGGGCTACAACCCTGTCTCACTCCCTTCCCAACCACTGCTTCCCTTTCATGTCCCTTGACTCTTAAAACTGCCTTCTGGTTTCTGTACAAATTGTAAATAGCCTTTCGCTCTCTGCATTTTTCCCCTGCCACCTTCAGAATTTGAAAGAGTATTCCAGTCAACATTGTCAAAAGCTTTCTGTAAGTCTACAAATGCTAGAAACGTAGGTTTGCCTTTTCTTAGTCTTTCTTCTAAGATAAGTCGTAAGGTTAGTATTGCCTCACGTGTTCCAAAATTTCTACGGAATCCAAACTGATCTTCCCCGAGATCTGCTTCTACCAGTTTTCCAATTCGTCTGTAAAGAATTCGCGTTAGTATTTTGCAGCTGTGACTTATTAAACTGATAGTTCGGTAATTTTCACATCTGTCAACACCTGCTTTCTTTGGGATTGGAATTATTATATTCTTCTTGAAGTCTGTGGATATTTCGCCTGTCTCATACATCTTGCTCACCAGATGGTAGAGTTTTGTCATGACTGGCTCTCCCAAGGCCATCAGTAGTTCTAATGGAATGTTGTCTACTCCCGGGGCCTTGTTTCGACTCAGGTCTTTCAGTGCTCTGTCAAACTCTTCACGCAGTATCTTATCTCCCATTTCATCTTCATCTACATCCTCTTCCATTTCCATAATATTGTCCTCAAGTACATCGCCCTTATATAAACCCTCTATATACTACTTCCACCTTTCTGCCTTCCCTCCTTTGCTTAGAACTGGGTTGCCATCTGAGCTCTTGATATTCATACAAGTGGTTCTCTTCTCTCCAAAGGTCTCTTTAATTTTCCTGTAGGCAGTATCTATCTTACCCCTAGTGAGACAAGCCTCTACATCCTTACATTTGTCCTCTAGCCATCCCTGCTTAGCCATTTTGCACTTACTGTCGACCTCATTTTTGAGACGTTTGTATTCCTTTTTGCCTGCTTCATTTACTGCATTTTTATATTTTTTTCCTTTCATCAATTAAATTCAATATTTCTTCTGTTACCCAAGGATTTCTATTAGCCCTCATCTTTTTACCTACTTGATCCTCTGCTGCCTTCTCTACTTCATCCCTCAGAGCTACCCATTCTTCTTCTACTGTATTTCTTTCCCCCATTCCTGTCAATTGTTCCCTTATGCTTTCCCTGAAACTCTGTACAACCTGTGGTTCTTTCAGTTTATCCAGGTCCCATCTCCTTAAATTCCTCCCTTTTTGCAGTTTCTTCAGTTTCAATCTGCAGTTCATAACCAATATATTGTGGTCAGAATCCTCATCTGCCCCTGGAAATGTCTTACAATTTAAAACCTGGTTCCTAAATCTCTGTCTTACCATTATATAATGTATCTGAAACCTGTCGGTATCTCCAGGCTTCTTCCATGTATACAACCTTCTTTTATGATTCTTGAACCAAGTGTTAGCTATGATTAAGTTGTGCTCTGTGCAAAATTCCACCAGGTGGCTTCCTCTTTAATTTCTTACCCCACTGTCCTTATTCACCTACTACGTTTCCTTCTCTCCCTTTTCCTACTATCGAATTCCAGTCACCCATGACTATTAAATTTTCGTCTCCCTTCACTGTCTGAATAATTTCTTTTATTTCATCATACATTTCTTCAATTTCTTCGTCATCTGCAGAGCTAGTTGGCATTTAGACTTGTACTACTGTCATAGGCATGGGCTTCGTGTCTGTCTTGACCACAACAATGCATTTGCTGTGCTGTTTGTAGTAGCTTACCCACATTCCTATTGTTTTATTCATTATTAAACCTACTCCTGCATTACCCCTATTTGATTTTGTGTTTATAACCCTGTATTCACCTGACCAGAAGTCTTGTTCCTCCTGCCACCGAACTTCACTAATTCCCACTATATCCAACTTTAACCTATCCATTTCCGTTTTTAAATTTTATAACCTACCTGCTCGATTAAGGGATCTGACATTCCACGCTGTGATTCGTAGAAAGAATGCCAGTTTTCTTTCTCCTGATAACGACGTCCTCTTGAGTAGTCCCCGCCCGCAGATCCGAACGGGGGACTATTTTACCTCCGGAATAATGCTAAAATACTTAATATTTCAGAGTGTGTTAATTACACAAATATTATGCCACATAAAATTTTCACACACACACACACACACACACACACACACACACACACACACTTGCCATTCGTTATCAGGAGGTTTTTGACACCATCTTCCCCTCACATCTGGAATTCTCAGGAATTTTTTTTCCCAAGTTATAGTAGCGACTGTGAATTCCCAATATGAATGTACAAATCATTGCAAGAAGTAAGAGATATTTGGCTGCACTACAAAGAACAAACTGATATGGCAGAATCGAGCATATTCCTAATTTCGGCTGTCTCAGTTTGAGACTAAATGCATACAAAGCTTCTGTACACCAAGCCAGCTGGCATTGTCCATCTTGTGATATGGGAAACAAATGCATAAATTGATACTATTGATAACTAACTTCCAGAGAGACAGCTGTAAACTATTTGTCACAAATTTTAAACCGATATTACAATTTGGACACATGCACTGACTTATCCATCTGTGTACCATCCCACCTTCAATGAGACTACCTGTATATTTGAAATGGATCAGTCATCCAGACATGAAATTATATAACACTGTCATGCATTTTTTGTATTCTGTGTGAGATAATTTGGCAATTTATTGTCGCTAAATTTATTGTCGCTAATTTGCTTCACCAAATTACTGGAGTCAGTTTTGTATGGGTTTATGACCTCCTACCTGATCTTTGTCACTAGCTACTCGTTGACCCAAGTTGATAATCTTCATCATGTTACAAACATAGGAAGTTGGATGATCACTAGTGAAAATTTGTGCAGTGGCCTGGTGCTTCAGGTGTAAACATGACCTGTCCAGCACAAAAACTCTGATAAAACATTCAACCATACACCACACATGCTGACACCAGGAAAGCTGAATGTAGCTGTACAAGAGTTCTCCCTACAGCTCATTGAGGGAGTCGGCTGCCTCTTTGAATCCTCACTGTTGCTGTAATTGGAACTACATAATTTTTATGGTTAATTTAATTTCTTTCTTAGTTGTAACATGAAGCCATGTAAGAGAATTGTGACAACTGTCTAACATTATTTTATAAATATCGTTACCTCTACCCTGAGCTATACTGCGCTATTTGCTACCTTAGGTCATGTAGCCTGACAGATGTACTGGAGGTTCACTTGTTTAGATTTGTATTGTAGATACATCAAGGAGGAATAAGGGTCTCGGACATGCAGTTCCTTTGAACTGTGACAACCTGCAAGTGGCACCTCTTTCAACAGTTTCTGGTGAAAGGTTTAGGCAATACACAATTTTCTCGGTTTCCGTAACTCGTCTGTTGGTGGGTTACAACATGTGACTTTTAAATATACCATTTGATAACAAGCAAAACCAGTCAAAATATTTGGTTAAGAAATAGTCTTTCTTATTAGCTGGGGAGAAGTAAATGTGGTCATAAGTGTAAATCTGCAAATGTAGCCTTACCTTTGTAAAGGTGCTGATGATGTCGACATGTCTGATCGCCGAAATATTGTGCCCGTTGGACATTATGAACCAGCAGTATACCCATGGACTGTTCGGGCAACAAATACGCCGGGAGAAACTGAAGAATCATAGCCTTTCTTATTACCTGTGGTCTTTTGTAAAAGTAAATGTGGTCATAAGTGTGAATCACCTGGAAATGTAGCCTTATTGTAAAATGTCAAAGTGGATCATTGAAAATCTTCACAGTACCAATCAAATTACAATTATAACAATGTTGTTGTTTTCAGCAGTTGATTAACTGTTTCTTTTTTTCATCTTTATTGTTCATAGGGACGGCATCAGTCGCTCGTGGACTTAGCAGTTATGTGGACACACTTGTCAATGGAACAATGGAAAGAACAATGAAGGAAGTCATGCCTATGAAAATAAACTTCTTATCATCATACCCAGACTTCTTATCATTAGGAATGATTCTAGTTTTAACTGGTAAGTAGTATATATGTTTTATTTTTAAACTGTAAGTTGAACCATATTAATCCAACTCTCTTTCCTTCTCTTCTTTCCCTCCTCCTCCCCCTCTCTCCCTCTCACGCCCCCCCCCCCCCCGGCCCCCCCCCCTAAAAATGCCTGGAGGTATAAAGCAGCATTCATCAAAATTATTAGTTTTACTTTCTTCCCCATTTTTCAGTTCTTTTGAGTTTTTGATATAGCTTATATAACAATCCTTGACTTTTAAAAAGAATCAAAACCATTTTTTGTAAGGTGGTGGTATTCAGAGCTATACAAACATTTTGTTATTAATGTCTGGGGGCCACTGCTTTCTCATATATACCAGGCAGCAGTTACAATCATAATTTTCATTATATAAAGCTGTAGGTTGTAATTCCACTAATTAAAAAACTGTATGAGACACACACTTTTTAAACAGATTTCATCTAATACAAACAATGGAAGAGTATGTCTAATAAAGATATACAAAATAAAGAAGAAATCTTCATGCATATCATGAAACTGACAGTTTATGTCTTTGATCACCATGCATGATACTGGTCACTGCCAATATTTTCTTGTGAGTTACAGCTTTTGCTCCATTTGAAAATTACACAAATAAGTAGCATACATTCTTCTTCACTCTGAAGAAAATGGAACAAGAGGTGTTTTTATTCTGAGTAGTGCAGTTATTATCTTTATCCACTGACTTTAAATAGGCTGTTTTGGCCCTATGCAGTAATGATCTAGCTACATGTCATAAAAATCCAAAACAAATCATTTAAAAAATATGCGGGCATGCTAAAAAGTAAAGCCTCTGAAGTTTGTATGAGAAAAATCTTGAAGCTTTTTTAGGAAAAATAAACATTATTAACATTCTGTATCTTTATTGTTCATGGCTACATATTTCCAGCCTTCTACTGCTAGAGGGCACAGAACTGTATTACGTTGTTGCATGAGAAACAGTATGCTGTAATTGAGTTTTGAATTTGAAGAGTTCGTCCACACATGGAGGAACCTTTCTTTCAGCACGACAATGCCAGACCACACTCAAGCGCTGTGACATCTTCAATAATCCAGTGCAGTGGTTCATTACCATCACTTCATATAGTCCCATTCTGGCCATATTCAATTTCATTTGTTTCCAAAACTTAAATAACACCTTTGAAGACTTCACTTTGATAGTGATGAAGTGGTAAAAGCAGAGGTGAAGTTGTGGCTCTGTCAACAAAGTTAAACTTTCTACAGTGACGGTATTGACAAACAGGCCCTTGTTGGTAGTTCTGTGTTCATTATCAGGGTAACTATGCTGAAAAATAAATATGTGGTCATGAAGAATAAAACTGTAGAATGTTAATAAAATTGTTTCATTTAAAAATCCCTCTGGACTTTCACACAAAGAATTCGGAGATATTACTTTTCAGCATGCTCTTTTAGTTGCTCCTCAAACCAAACCTAATGTCTGGAAAGTCTTATTGTTCATGCTTTTGCCCAGCAGAAAGAAATCGTGTAACACAAATGTTACACAATTTCCTATCAACAGCACTCACATCATTTTGAGATATCCATTAGTACAAGGGTCAACTTCAAAGTTTTGCATATTACCACTGGACTGTGCTATAGATATGTGACACTATTATTGTTTTAAAATTTGTTCTTGTTAAAACAGCAGCAGCTCATAAATTGGTCTAGTAATTTATGAGGGTCACCACAAGTTCTGGAAATCAGGGAATTTAAAGCATATCAGGGAAATCAGTGAAATTAAAAAAAAAAAAAAAAAAAAAAAGAAACTAGAAAAATACCTTTTTTGTCTCAGTAGATGTGTCATCACTAGGAGGGCACAGCTGAATACATGCACCATTTCCCTACTCCCTCATTCTTACTGCTTCTTCCCTTCCTACCACTCCCCTCAGCTTGCAGTCATTGCTGCCACCACTTCTTGCCACTAGTCTAGTAGCTGCTGATGAGAGGTAGGGAGGCAGGATCTGATTCTCAGAGATTGTATGCACGAGTTGTTTCTGAGTGACTGCGTGAATGTGTATATGCTCTTGTTTTCTGATGAAGGCTATGGCCGAAGATTTAGTTGAGAGAGAGAGAGAGTGATTATCATTTCTACATGCCTGTCTGCCACTTGGCAATCATGTTTATAGTGAGTTGCTACCTATCCTCATTATTATTGCTTCTCAGAGTATTTTTGCAAGTTATCTGTTGCATGGATTGATCAGCACATTCTCATTTCGACAACATGCTGTCTGTGGCTTATGAATAGCTGGCCACACGAGTGGACTTCCACGACAGGCCAAAACCGCAGGCCATTTCTGTGGGTACCTCTAACAGATTGGGCCTGCTGATCTGAAGCCCATCATTTCCCATTAATGTGCAAGCCCTGCTCATCAGATCTAATATCAACAATCTGCCTGCAGTCTGGGTCCGTTTGTGTGTGGCTTAATGCGACAGATTTTTGTGGTTTATCCAAGGACCCAGGACTGCAGCACTCATCAGCAGGCCAGAGGCCACGGGCAATGGATTTCAGCAACTGCAACTGTCTCACTGCGAGTCCACCGTGCAGTGCAGCGTTTTACAAACATTTTATTTATTCCAGTACTTATGGCACTTCGAAAATAATTTCTATATGAGAAAGTGTGGGCGATAAGAAGAAGAAAATTGTGACAGTTGCTGCCAGTTTGTGCACTATGTATTCATATATTTCTCAAAGGCAAGATCAAACAATACCTGTAAAATAATAGATATAATACAGTGACTAACAACTGGCAATAATGAACATAGTAGAACCAACATTTTATTGGTGGTTACCTGTAGTGGTGGTTTACAAAACTTTTCCCTGCATTAAAAACTTCTTTCAAGAGGCCTACTTTCTTCTGAGGTTATTTCTGAAATCAGTGAAGGTATTTTAAATCTGTCTTGCAACTCCAAGGAAATGTGTATTTTTGTCACAAATGTGTTTTGTTTTATTGAAATAAAATAACAACAGTGGTCTTAATGAAACACACATGCCATCTGCCTTGCTTTGTTCACCTAAAACTGGTTCATTACAAAAGATGTCGATGTTAGTACTAAAGAATTTTGCTCACATGGGGGAGAAATATACGATGGGGCCCCAGCCTTTGCAGCATCTTCTCCCTTCCGTGCTGCATGTCTATCCCCTCACTATTCTTTTTCCCCTTCCTTGGGAAACATGTCTGGGGTGTTTTTGTTCCTTTTCCCTTTCTTTATTCATATTCTCCTGTCCTTCCTCTGCTTTAACATTTAAGGCTCCACTTTTTTCTTCTTCCTCCCTTTGCACTCCTGAAGGGCAGCCCATGAGTCTGATGCATAACAGATCTACATCTACATCTACACTCCGCGAGCCACCTTACGGTGTGTGGCGGAGGGTACTTATTGTACCACTATCTGATCCCCCCTTCCCTGTTCCATTCACGAATTGTGCGTGGGAAGAACGACTGCTTGTAAGTCTCCGTATTTGCTCTAATTTCTCGGATCTTTTCGTTGTGATCATTACGCGAGATATATGTGGGTGGTAGTAATATGTTGCCCATCTCTTCCCGGAATGTGCTCTCTCGTAATTTCGATAATAAACCTCTCCGTATTGCGTAACGCCTTTCTTGAAGTGTCCGCCACTGGAGCTTGTTCAGCATCTCCGTAACGCTCTCGCGCTGACTAAATGTCCCCATGACGAATCGCGCTGCTTTTCGCTGGATCATGTCTATCTCTTCTATTAATCCAACCTGGTAAGGGTCCCATACTGCTGAGCAATACTCAAGAATCGGACGAACAAGTGTTTTGTAAGCTACTTCTTTCGTCGATGAGTCACATTTTCTTAGAATTCTTCCTATGAATCTCAACCTGGCGCCTGCTTTTCCCACTATTTGTTTTATGTGATCATTCTACTTCAGATCGCTCCGGATAGTAACTCCTAAGTATTTTACGGTCGTTACCGCTTCCAATGATTTACCACCTATGGCATAATCGTACTGGAATGGATTTCTGCCCCTATGTATGCGCATTATATTACATTTATCTACGTTTAGGGAAAGCTGCCAGCTGTCGCACCATGCATTAATCCTCTGCAGGTCCCCCTGGAGTACGTACGAGTCTTCTGATGTTGCTACTTTCTTGTAGACAACCGTGTCATCTGCAAATAGCCTCACGGAGCTACCGATGTTGTCAACTAAGTCATTTATGTATATTGTAAACAATAAAGGTCCTATCACGCTTCCCTGCGGTACTCCCGAAATTACCTCTACATCTGCAGATTTTGAACCATTAAGAATGACATGTTGTGTTCTTTCTTCTAGGAAATCCTGAATCCAATCACAAACCTGGTCCGATATTCCGTAAGCTCGTATTTTTTTCACTAAACGTAAGTGCGGAACCATATCAAATGCCTTCCTGAAGTCCAGGAATACGGCAACAATCTGCTCGCCAGTGTCTACGGCACTGTGAATTTCTTGGGCAAATAGGGCGAGCTGAGTTTCACATGATCTCTGTTTGCGGAATCCATGTTGGTTATGATGAAGGAGATTTGTATTATCTAAGAACGTCATAATACGAGAACACAAAACATATTCCATTATTCTACAACAGATTGACGTAAGCAAAATAGGCCTATAATTATTCGCATCTGATTTATGACCCTTCTTGAAAATGGGAACGACCTGCGCTTTCTTCCAGTCGCTAGGTACTTTACGTTCTTCCAGCGATCTACGATAAATTGCTGATAGAAAGGGGGCAAGTTCTTTAGCATAATCACTGTAGAATCTTAAGGGTATCTCGTCTGGTCTGGATGCTTTTCCGCTACTAAGTGATAGCAGTTGTTTTTCAATTCCGATATCGTTTATTTCAATATTTTCCATTTTGGCGCCCGTGCGACGGCTGAAGTCAGGGACCGTGTTAAGATTTTCCGCAGTGAAACAGTTTCGGAACACTGAATTCAGTATTTCTGCCTTTCTTCGGTCGTCCTCTGTTTCGGTGCCATCGTGGTCAACGAGTGACTGAATAGGGGATTTAGATCCGCTTACCGATTTTACATATGACCAAAACTTTTTAGGGTTCTTGTTTAGATTGTTTGCCAATGTTTTATGTTCGAATTCGTTGAATGCTTCTCTCATTGCTCTCTTTACGCTCTTTTTCGCTTTGTTCAGCTTTTCCTTATCAGCTATGATTCGACTACTCTTAAACCTATGATGAAGCTTTCTTTGTTTCCGTAGTACCTTTCGTACATGATTGTTATACCACGGTGGATCTTTCCCCTCGCTTTGGACCTTACTCGGTACGAACTTATCTAAGGCGTACAGGACGATGTTTCTGAATTTTTTCCATTTTTGTTCCACATCCTCTTCCTCAGAAATGAACGTTTGATGGTGGTCACTCAGATATTCTGCGATTTGTGCCCTATCACTCTTGTTAAGCAAATATATTTTCCTTCCTTTCTTGGCATTTCTTATTACACTTGTAGTCATTGATGCAACCACTGACTTATGATCACTGATACCCTCTTCTACATTCACGGAGTCGAAAAGTTCCGGTCTATTTGTTGCTATGAGGTCTAAAACGTTAGCTTCACGAGTTGGTTCTCTAACTATCTGCTCGAAGTAATTCTCGGACAAGGCAGTCAGGATAATGTCACAAGAGTCTCTGTCCCTGGCTCCAGTTCTGATTGTGTGACTATCCCATTCTATACCTGGTAGATTGAAGTCTCCCCCTATTACAATAGTATGATCACGAAACTTCTTCACGATGTTCTGCAGGTTCTCTCTGAGGCGCTCAACTACTACGGTTGCTGATGCAGGTGGTCTATAGAAGCATCCGACTATCATATCTGACCCACCTTTGATACTTAACTTAACCCAGATTATTTCACATTCGCATTCGCTAATAACTTCACTGGATATTATTGAATTCTTTACTGCTATAAATACTCCTCCACCATTGGCGTTTATCCTATCCTTGCGGTATATATTCCATTCTGTGTCTAGGATTTCGTTACTGTTCACTTCCGGTTTTAACCAACTTTCCGTTCCTAATACTATATGCGCACTATTTCCTTCAATAAGAGATACTAATTCAGGAACCTTGCCCTGGATACTCCTGCAGTTTACCAATATTACGTTAACTTTTCCTGTTTTTGGTCTCTGAGGACGGACGTTCTTTATCAACGATGATAATGTCCTCTCTGGTAAGCCGTCAGGTATTTTATCGTTTCGCCCAAGGGGGGGGGGTCCCTCTAACCTAAAAAACCCCCGTGTGCACGCCACACGCGTACTCTGCTACCCTAGTAGCTGCTTCCGATGTGTAGTAGATGACTGTGTAATGTGCAGTTCCCAGCCCCAGGTCAACAGATAAGGTTTGCACATACTCCCTGGTACAGAACAGGCCCAGGAAGAGGAGACTGCCTGAGTTGCTACTTTCCCAAATTGCTGATTGGCCCCTCTGTCAGGTGTGTGAACAATCGCCTAAAGTGGATGCATCCTATTGTGAAGGGGCCCCCCAGTTGGAAGGAGCATGCCATTGGAGATGCTGACAATCATGGGAGGGTTTTCTCGCTCTGAGGTTGTGAAATCACCCAGTGTCATGGTACCATCACAGTCCCCTTGTCCAGCTGTGCAACAAGCCATCAAACTCGCCTCATGGGTGAAGTCACTACCTACACAACCGACAGGCTGGAAAGGACAGAAAGATTACTCCCATGAAGACTTCCTACATCCCTCCAGCCAACCAACATCTCAGTCTTCCTTTGCTGACTGGAAAGATTCAAAGAAGTTCAACAAAGGCAAACTTTCTTCTTTACCAAATCGAAGATCCTTTTCTACGGTGTTGCCTTGTGATACCTTCTCTCGGCCGGCCTCTGTGTCTCTGGTGCACACCACCAACCGTTTTTCTGCATTGGATTCTGCAGGCTGACAGCAGAAGAAAGCTGATGCTTCTGTGGACCTCATGGAGCAGGATCCCCCTGCCTCTGTACCCTGTAGCAGCAAGCCTTTGCAGGCTGGCACTCAGCAGCTGCTGGTGTGACACCCCTTCATTTTTTTCCTCATCATGACTCTCCTCCAGTGGAATGTTCATGGCCTTTGATCCAACAGATGATTTAGGCTGCTTTTATAATTGCAGCATCCACTTGTATTCTGCCTTCAGGAAACAAAATTGCTTCCTCATGACCACTTTGAGCTTTCGCATTTCTTCCTTGTCCATTTTGACCTTCCACCCGAGGTCGCCATTCCATTTCATGGGGGAGTCGTGTTGCTTGTACGTGATGACATTCATAGTAAACTTGTCTCCCTGACTACCCATCTTCAAGTTCTTGCAGTTTGCCTTTTCCTCCCTCACTTTGTACCATTTACATACCTCCATCATTCGATGTCACAAGGGGCAACTTCCTCCAGCTTATTGGGCAGCTACCTCACCCAATTCTGCTGCTCGGTGACTTTCATGTGCACCACCCCTTTTGGGGTGCTCCCAGAATCTGCCTGAGAGGTGCCTTCGAGGATGACCTTCTTAATCGACTTAACTTTTTCTGGCTTGACACAGGTGCACCCACATCCATTCAGACTACTCGCACACCTATTCCCATTTGGACCTATCCTTCTGCACCGCCTGCCTTCCCCATCATCATGAGTGGTTCATTCTTTCTGACACCTCCTTCAGTGACCATTTCCCATGTGCTATTCATTTGTTGACTCATAACATACATCCATGCACTCCCAAATGGCAGCTACCTAAGGCTGACTGGAGGCTTTACTCCTCCTTGGCAACTTTCGACAAACATGATTTCCCCAGTTGTGATGATCAGATGAATATCTTATAAACATTATCCTTACCACCACAGAATGTTCTATTCCTCCCACTCCCTATTTACCATGCTGTGTCCTGGTCCGTTGGTGGACTGCGGTGTGCCACGACACAATTCGCATGCGGAGATGTGCTCTCCACATTTTTAATCATCATCCTTATGATGCCAAACTGCATTCATTATAAACATATGTGTGCAAAGTGTCATCATATTCTTTGGGATTACAAAAAAGCTAGCTGGATTTCTTTCACTAATTCTTTTAACAGTCCACCCCGTCTTCTGTCGTGTGGGCCAACCTATGACGGCTCTCTGGGACCAAGATCCATTCCCCATTTTCTAGCCTGACAGTAGCAGATGATGTCATCATTGATCCTATTGCTATCTCCAACACCTTGGGCTGCCATTTAGCGAAAATTTTTAGCTCCTCCCACTATCAACCTGCCTTCCTTTATTGGAAATGAGTGGAGGAGGCTCGGGCAATCCCTTCTCTTCTGAGAATTGTGAGTTTTACAATGGCTCCTTAACTATGAGGGAGCTAGACCATGCTCTCTCTTCATCCCAATCCTTTGCACCAGGGCCAGATGCTGTTAACATTAATACGTACATCCACATCTGGCCAGAGGGCATGTTTTCCAGACACTGGTGTGAAGCCACTGTCACACCCATACCTAAGCCCAGTAAGGACAAACACCTTCCTTCTAGCTACCACCCCATCTCTCTCACCAGCTGTATTTGCATGGTGATGGAATGTGTGGTTCATGCCCATCTGCTAAGTTTGCTCAAGTCTCGCAATTTACTAACCAGTGCAGTGTGGCTTTTGAGCATGCCGTTCTGCAGTTGACCATCTTGTCACTTTGTCTACCCATGTCTTGAATGGTTTTCTGCCAAAATCCCAGACTGTGGCCATGTTTTTCAATTTGGAGAATGTCTAAGACACCTGCTGGAGGACTGGTATCCTCTGTACTCTCTGCACGTGGGGCTTCTGTGTCTGCCTTATCAGACACCTTTATATAGGAAAATGATGGTGTGCCTCAGAGTTTACTCCTGAGCATCGTCCTCTCTGTGCTATTGCCATTAACCTGTAATGGCCTGTCTCACAAGACTGCAGTCTTTGTACCACAACCCACTAGTTCTTATATTCCCTCTGATGATCTCTGTGTTGCTGTCTGTCAGGAGGTGGTGTCACTTTGGCATCACCACGTGTCCTCCCCTCATGGGAATAAGTTCCAGGTTATTAAGCCTCTCCCAGTGGCTTGGAAGACCACCTCTTGCCCTCCCACTATGCAGAGATCATTTTAACTAGGTTGCGTATTGGGCATTGCTTTTTTAGCCATTGCCTATAGATCTTTCTCCACACCCTTGTTTTTGTAGTCTCCTTCTCTTCCATTGTTGGGGATTGACATGCAGTCATTTTCAACTCGTCTTTTTGTCTTTGTGTTTCACAGTATTGACATGGGCGTGTAAGATCCCAGTTTTTTTGCACCCTAAAACAAAACAAAGAAAAACAAAATGTGGGAGAAATACGGAAGTAGTTACATTTTTTGTCAACTTATGTCTTTACTTACCCATGAGATCTCAGAATATGTCAGGGAAAAATGCTGTAACTTGTTTGGAAATCAGGGAATTTCACTTGGGGAAACTCTTGGCAACCCTGTTTATAGTAATCATTTAAATGGCTATTTCATCTGATGGCACACATGATTTTCATAAAGGCCTAATTGGACAACAGTGCCTCAGATCACATTGTTCAACTTTTGTTAAACAATCACCTTCTAAAAAAACTCCTTAGATTTGGTTTGCAAACTTTTGTGGCCATAGTGATTGTCAGTAATGAATTTTTGGAAGGTCAAATAACATATGTTGCTGTTCCAGAAAATGTTGCTGTTGTGTGCAACACCATGAAAGGGGGACGGCGCTTGACTTACAATGAGGCAGAGGCTTCATTAGGCACGCCA
Source organism: Schistocerca serialis cubense (assembly GCF_023864345.2). Taxonomy (NCBI): domain Eukaryota; kingdom Metazoa; phylum Arthropoda; class Insecta; order Orthoptera; family Acrididae; genus Schistocerca; species Schistocerca serialis. The sequence continues at coordinate 287,323,521 of NC_064641.1, read as the reverse complement.
CAGAGTGCATTATGTCAGACTTTGCCTTGACACTTAGCTGTAGAAAAGATCTGTTCTTGATGGATTCCACAGAAATTGTCCAAAGCTCAAATCAGGGACATTCACTTAGTGCAAGGAACTGCTCAAAAGATTCTACTGAGTAAATGCAAAATCTGTGTACATTGTAACAGGAGCCAAAACTTGACTTTGAGTCAGAAATGAAGAAGCAAGCAGTTGTTGACTGTTTGAAGATGAACCAAAACCAACAACATGGTTTGTTCCTGAAGTATTTCATAAAAATGACCTCTTGTTTCTTTAATGACAACAGGCATGTTGTGACCATTGCTTTAGAGCAGTGGTCATCAAACTGCAGCTCATTTTTCTCAGCTGCATTTTATAAACGTATGCGTCTAACAAACAGTAGCCGAATCAAAAAATTCCATCTAACAATGAGCTGCTTAAGAGTGTAGTTTTCTTGCTTGCTAAGAAACAAAAATACTTAGAGTAATACTTTAAGATGTTAAATTTTAATTGAATTTGCCCACGAGCTAATTACAGTTGACCTCTTACACAGGGACAAAGGGGTAAGCAGTGCAGCCACTGTGAGGATAGAGAATGTGAGATGGGGAATCAAACAATGGAAAATCCAGGATGGAATGTAAAAATATTGTGAAAAGGAAAGTTGCTACTCACCATATAGTGGAGATGGTGAGTCGCAGATATGCACAACATAACACTGTCACAAATATAGCTTTTGGCCAGTAAGGCCTTCATCAAAATTAGATGTCACACACACACACACACACACACACACACACACACACACACACACACACACACACACACAGTCTCAGGCACTGGTGCTGCTGCTCACAGTGTGGCCTCAGCTTCCTGAGACATCAGCCGTGTGTGCGAGTTGCGCGCACGCGTGCGTGTACAGTCTAATTTTGAAAAAGGCCTTACTGGTCGAAAGCTATATTTGTGACAGTCTTTGCGCTGTGGCTATCTGCGACTTAGCTTCTCTGCTATAAGAGATGGGGAATGTTTTACTGGTTTTCTTCCAGTACTGACAACTGAGGGGCTGCATGATTTGTACCAATCAGCTGCTATGGTATAAATTTCAAATGGAGGTGAATGCATGCTACCGTGACAGTTGTCTTCAGATGTGGTACTTACTGGTACCAAGGAATATTAAATTAATTAACATCATTTTAATAGATTGCAGTGAATAGAAGAAAAATGGCATTCAAAACATTTAGTAAGCACTTGTCAGTTTTCCCATCTTGTATAATGCAATAAGTACAGGGTGTGGCCAGGAACTTCCTTATTTTAAAAAGTCATAAAACAAAAAGTATTGGAGATAATAGTTTAACGCTCTTTTCTTTACATAGGAATAGATTCAAAGTTTTATTTCATTAGGTTCTTAAACAGGTATCTTTAAGGTGGCCTCTGTTCTGCTCAATCCATTTATAGAGTCGAAATTGGAAGTTTTGGTCCTCTTGATCCAGCATGTCTCTTTCTGTGTGGTCAATGGCAGCACGAGTACTGTTCTGTTGCTCCTGCAGGGTCCTCAGATGATTGGTATGCATCAAGGATTTAAGATAACCTGATAAGAAAAAGTCACAGGGTGCTAAATCTGATGAGCTTACTGGCCACTGAAGATCATCTCTCAAACAGGTCAGATGGTCGGGGGAAGTGTTCACACAAGTGGTCATCCATTTCTTCAAAATTAGAAACAAAAAAACTTCTCAATCACATGGACATAATGTTCGGAAGTGACCGTAACTATGCTGTCATTCTCTTTGAAAAACCAGGGGCCAGTAATGCCAATTTTGGGTAATGCACGCCAAACAGCCTTACATTCTGTAAGCAGTGGCTGCTTGTGAAGTACTCAAAAGTTCATGCCACTCCAGTATCACATGTTGTGTTTATTCACACATCCAGACAAATGAAGATGTTCCTCATTATTGAATAACATAAGGGCATCATAAGGCAGGTTTTTAGGGCATCATAAGGCAGGTTTTTGCTAGAGATTTGAGACTCATCCCCCCCTCCCCCCCTCCCTCCAGAAATCATAATCACTTGGATTAAGTGTGTGCACAACTACCAGTTTATTTGGATGAAATTTAAAGTCGTCATGAAGAATTCATTGCAAAAATCACTAGCCTTACTTTCTTGATGTCTCAGGGCGTCCTGCGCATTCCTGAAGGTCCTGGATCTTTTTCTGCACATTACTAGTGTCCATAAATGTATCCAACCACATAAAAAAATCAATTTAAATCAGGAACATGACCTGAAAAGCATGGTATTAAACTGTTCCCTGAAAGCACATGATGATCGAGCTGCCATTGGAAAAGTAAGTTGCCAGGAGAACATGCACTCCTCTCCCATCCACTGCAAGATTGCTACTAAACTAACCTAAAAAAAAAAAGTTAGGTCCCACAGTTTTGAATGTGCTCAAACTCGCACAGCAATGTGTAACAGAAGCTGTGTGGTGCATGTTTCAAATAACGACATTGCCATGTCACATCCTGTGTAAGTGAAGTTGCTGTTATTAATCAGTTAATCATCTGCACATATAGACGAAACAACACCACTTCATGAGGCAGCTGCAGTATCACAATTTTTACATTACTGATGGTGGTAGCATTCTGAAACAGAACAGTCGACAGCAAGGCCGAGATCAGAACCAACCAACACACAGAAGAAACCCACAAAACCAGCATGGCAACACAGGCTACAGATCAGAATAGAAAAACTGAGAAAAGACATTGGACAGCTAACACAATTTATAAGAAATGAAATATCAAACAAAAAATGAAAAAGGTTAGGTAAAATCTCACAACAGGAAGTGATAGAGGCATTAGATGAAAAGAAGCAGAAATTACAAGCATTGGCCAAATGACTTAGAAGATGCAACAAAAGTGAAAATAGAAGGAAACAAAATCAAACATCCAACACAAACCAAAAGAAATTTTACCAGACAATAGATAACACACACATTAAAATAGACAATCCACCAAACATAACAGACATAGACCACTTCTGGAGCAACATATGGTCAAACCCGGTACAACATAACAGACATACACGGTGGATACAAGCAGAAACAGACACATACAAGATGATACCACAAATGCCTAAGTGATAATTTTGCGACATGAAGTCACCCAAGCAATTAATTCTATGCACAATTGGAAAGCCCCTGGAAAAGATAAAATAGCAAATTTCTGGCTAAAGAAGTTCACCTCAACACATTCACATCTAACTAAATTATTTAACAGTTACATTGTAGACCCACACACAGTCCATGATACACTTACACAAGGAATAACTTATCTGAAACTTGAAGATCAAGCAGACACAGCAAATCCAGCAAAATATCACCCAATAACATGCCTACCAACAATATACAAAATATTAACTTCAGTCATTACACAGAAATTAATGACACATACAACATAGAACAAAATTATAAATAAAGAACAAAAAGCCTGCTGCAAAGGAGCATGAGGATGTAAAGAGCAACTGCTAATAGATGCAGAGGTGACATATCAAGCTAAAACCAAACAAAGATTGCTATACTACGCATACATTGATTACCAAAAATCTTTTGATAGTGTACCCCACTCATGGTTACCACAAATATTGGAAATATACAGAGTAGATCCTAAATTGATACAGTTCCTAAACATAGTAATGAAAAATTGGAAAACCACACTTAATATCCAAACAAATTCAAATAATATCACATCACGGCCAATACAGATTAAGCGTGGAATATACCAAGGAGACTCATTAAGTCATTTCTGGTTCTGCCTCGCTCTGAACCCACTATCCAACATGCTAAATAATACAAATTATGGATACAAAAACAATAGAGGGAAACATTCCTAGTGGGAAAAATATATCTAAAAACAAAGATGATGTGACTTACCAAACGAAAGCACTGGCACGTCGATAGACACACAAACAAACACAAAAATATACACACAAAACTCTAGCCTTCGCAACCAACGGTTGCTTCGTCCGGAAAGAGGGAAGGAGAGGGAAAGATGAAAGGATGTGGGTTTTAAAAGAGAGGGCAAGGAGTCAGTCCAATCCCGGGAGTGGAAAGACTTACCTTAGGGGGAAAAAAGGACGGGTATACACTCGTGTGGATGGATATGTGTGTGTGTGCGCGAGTGTATACCCGTCCTTTTTTCCCCCTAAGGTAAGTCTTTCCGGTCCCGGGATTGGAATGACTCCTTTTCCTCTCCTTTAAAACCCACATCCTTTCGTCTTTCCCTCTCCTTCCATCTTTCCTGACGAAGCAACCGTTGGTTGCGAAAGCTAGAATTTTGTTTGTGTGTCTATCGACGTGCCAGCGCATTCGTTTGGTAAGTCACATCATCTTTGTTTTTAGATATAAATTATGGATACAATATTACTGGAACATACCAACACAAAATCACACATTTGCTATACATGGATGATCTAAAACTACTGGCAGCAACAAATCAACAACTCAACCAATTACTAAAGATAACAGAAATATTCAGCAATGATATAAATACGGCTTTTGGAACAGACAAATGTAAGAAAAATAGCATAGTCAAGGGAAAACACACTAAACAAGAAGATTACATATTGGATAACCACAGCAGCTGGATAGAAGTGATGGAAAAAAACAGATGCCTATAAATATCTAGGATACAGACAAAAAATAGGAATAGATAATACTAATATTAAAGAAGAACTAAAAGAAAAATATAGACAAAGACTAACAAATATACTGAAAACAGAATTGACAGCAAGAAACAAGACAAAAGCTATAAATACTTATGCTATACCAATATTGACCTACTCATTTGGAGTAGTAAAATGGAGTAACACAGTACTAGAAGCACTCAATACGCTTACACGATCACAATGCCACAAATATAGAATACATCACATACATTCAGCAGCAGAAAGATTCACATTAAGCAGAAAGGAAGGAGGAAGGGGATTTATTGACAAAAAAAACCTACATTATCGACAGGTAGACAATTTAAGAAAAAAAAGAAGAAATTAACACAACTAATCAAAATATCCATACTCAATACAACAAATATACAGAAGATAACAGGAGAAAAAATTGAAAAATACATCCAACTGGCTGAGGAAGTCAAGGACATGTGGCATCAGGATAAAGTTGACATCATACTGTCAACTACAGGAGTCATACCACACAATATCCACCAGTACATCAGCGCAATACAGCTGCATCCAAACGTATATATACAACTACAGATTGATTGATACATGTTCAATTACCCGAAAGTTCCTAAATACAATGTAACATATACCGTGCAGTTAAAAGGAAGTCACGCTCAATCAAGGTCCACGTCACTGTTCATTTTTAACCAGACATAATGTCTGAGAAAGGAAAGAAATAATAATAATGACTGATTGCGATGACGATGATGAGGATGACGTCAGTACATATGAAGTCCGAGGTACCTCCCACAATGTCCGTATTGGCTCTTGAGCAAAAAAAGTTTGATGGTCACTGCTTTAGATCACTGAAGACCAGTCTATACTGAAAGATTCACATTAATTTGATTGCCACAAGTCATCAGTGAAATCAAGAAAATGAACAAAAATATCACAGCATTCTTTATCATGACAATGCCAACTGTAAACATGGTGTTAAGCAATTGATTATTTGACAGAAAAAAATATCCAATTAATGTCTTATTACCCATATTTACTTGATTTGTTGCTGCTGACTTTTTTGTTACCTCAAGTCAAAGAAGAGCACAGACAGTGAGTTTCATCAACTCAAGACATTTTTAAATCCTTCCAAAACCACAATCAGCTAGGCTGCAGCCACAGAAAATCCATTTCTTCAACTTGCATTATGGCAGTATACCTGCCAGTCATCTTCCAAGTGAGCAATCTGTAAGCTGACTCGGAAGATAGCCCAAATGCTTCTTTATGGCCAAAATATCAGTTGAAGAAATGTAATTTCTGTGAGGGTATGCCCAAAATATAGTATATCAATCATTGCACGATGAAAACATGAAGATGCTCTTCAAAACAAAGATGATGTGACTTACCAAATGAAAGTGCTGGCAGGTCGACAGACACAAACAAACACAAACATACACACAAAATTCAAGCTTTCGCAACAAACTGTTGCCTCATCAGGAAAGAGGGAAGGAGAGGGAAAGACGAAAGGAAGTGGGTTTTAAGGGAGAGGGTAAGGAGTCATTCCAATCCCGGGAGCGGAAAGACTTACCTTAGGGGGAAAAAAGGACGGGTATACACTCGCACACACACACATATCCATCCACACATATACAGACACAAGCAGACATATTTAAAGACCGTTAAAGGACGGAGAAATTCGGGAAAATTTCGAAAAAAACGTGTAAATGTATTAAAAGGCGTGGTGTTGTGGTGAAAGATTACGAAAATGGGGCTAACAATTGTAAATAATGACGTAAAAACCTGTGGAGAGCGGCTAAAAATGATCAGTGATGTGTGTACTCATCTTTCAAAAGTTTTCATTTCCTAAATTGTATGTAGTCTCTTCTCAAAATGTAGATCAGTTTCAATACTTCTGTTGTGAGAATTGTTATGTTGGTGGCTGTAGTTGGCTGACAGTAAGAATAACTTTTGCCCCTATAATGTGTGTCTGAAGACATTGTGCTCTTGCTGTGTGGCCTTGAGGAATGTATCCTCTCCAGCAACCATTCCTGCTATTCACCACTCTGTACACAATATGATGCTGCACAAAAACCTCAGCTCTTGTACTATGCTCTTAATGTACCATTCAAGTAACAGCACTTTTTTCATTGTTTGTATGAGTTAGTTACAAAGGTTGCCTTCACTCTTACTGTCTGACTTAAATAAAGCACTATTACCTTCAGACTTAGCAAGTATCTCTTTCTATGGATACAGCCTACCAGTGATTCAGTGAATTCAGTCATTCAATAAATTCAAAGTTATACAACCATTGCTTTAATTACTGTTAAGTGCAGTCACCAAAAATTGTTTCTTATTAGGTTATCAGTGTATGATGATTGAAAAGTATTCATGTTTCGTTAATGCTAGGAAAAACTTACTTTGCGTTTTACACTGTGTACTAGATTGAAATGTTCCACTAGAAGACTAATCTTTTAAACTCATTGTTTATTGGAAATTTTAACTGTGAATTTCACTGCAGATTTATCAGTTGGTGGTATAATTTGGCTGTATCATGATGAAGATTGAGGTTTAATATCAGTTTTGGTTTGACGTAATCAAACGCAGCAGGGACCTGTTCATGAAACAAAACTACAAATACAGAATCTTGGTTTGTTTGGTATGATTTCTAGAGATTCAAAAAGTTTCCAGAATGTCAGCTTCTGTATAATGTCTTGAAATAGCCTCTTAGTAATTGCTACAAGTGAACTGAAGGTTCCGATGAGTGCCACGATCATCATCATCAGACAAAGAATGTATTTTCTTAAGTAACTATTGTTGCTGGTCACTCTGCCTTTAATCAGGGTAAAAGAATCTAGACTTCTTAATAATGTGTTTAGTGGCAATTGTGATCATAGTAATTTAACTTTAAATTCTGCAGTTATCACGCACCCAAAATAATCTTATTAAAGGGTTTTATAGCTGAGTGAGAGTGCACAAGCCACAAAAAAGCTAGTGAATGAGTCTTGATTTTTGTAATATAATGATTTTGGTTTTTGCCAAATAATTATTGAGTTTCCAGCTTGGTAACTGCATTTTGTAGTTTTCAGACAAATATCATACATGCCATCTTCTGGCAAATATGTAATCTATTGTAACCTTGTGACATTCTGCTTATCTGTAGTTTGATGTTGCACTTGGCTTTATTAGAATTGCTGTACTGAAAAAATATCCTGCAAACTGATGCTGTTAAGGGTAGTGCCAAATCATATAGACAAGACAAGAAATGAATTTTGAAGGTGATTCATTCCACTTTATTTGCACTATACTGTAGCTGATGGTCAGTTCCTGTTTTACAAATCACAGTTTATGCATGTTATGCATGCATATAGACATGGAATAAGAATCACAATCATTAAACACCATCATAGTGCAATAGATTACATCTTTGCCAGAAGATGGCATGTATGATATTTGTCTGAAAACTAAAAAATGCAGTTGCCAAGTTGGACACTCATAGTACACAGTATTGGTTTAAGTTCCCAGTGGTGTAATGTACGGTAACATGCACATGAGTAACAGTGCACCTGAAATAACTTTCAGTGTTACCACCAGCATTAACAACACTGTCCAGTGAACACAGTTTGTAGATAGTTTAACATACACGATCCCAGACTCTGAGATCCAACGGAGAGATGTTAGCTGTACGATATCCATGCACAGACTTTCTTAGTCAACCCAATGTGATGATGACAATGATGATGATGATACATGTATGATCTATTGGCATAGACTGCCGATTTTGGGGGAGGGGTGACTGTTTAAGGACAAGCATAAAAACATGATGTGGTTTCTGCAAATACTTTGTTTCGAAATGCATCCAGTTTAGGTTTTACTGTTTTGCATGAGCTCTTAAGGCTTTCTATTGTATTGTTTATGAAAAAGGTTTAGGATTAGTAGTTCACAAAATTACATGGGACATTATTATTAAGGATCATCTGAAGTCCCCTATTTACGAGTATGGCATCCTTCTTGAAATAATGATTTTATGATTCTAAATCATTCAAAATCTTCATTATTAATGGAATTAATGAGTGAGAGGTGTTGTCTGATCCAGAAAAATAAACAACAGAATTAAATTACCAAAGTTCAGAATCTTGCAGTTATTAAAGCAAAATAGGCGATGAGATTTTGAGGGTCTGAACTTTTGATGTCCTGTATTTTGTAAGTTAATTAATTCCAGATTATTCTAAATACATCCTCAAAAAACTGAGAATGTCTGCTTTTCAATGATTATTAATAATACCTCCCCTGCTGCTTTTTTGCCCACAATGTTTTACCACTATATGCTGTTGTTGTAACTTCAGTTTTCTGTAACTATTAATTACTCAGGCTTCCATTAAAACCACTTGCATCATTGGAGCAAGGAAGGTAAAGATAAACAATTGAAATATTGTCATAATGGAGCTTGTAAATTTAAATAACAATTTTATATATTCCTGTAAATCTTACATATTGTGTGAAACTGGTTTAGATATAGAATGAAATGGTGAAAAATTTTAACTGTTCTTGGGAGTAGAAAATGTAACAGATGGATAGAGTGCAAATTATTATGTTTCAGCTTCATATATAAGGGGTCTTTCAAAAAGAAATGAGCTGGAGGCATAATCACAGAAACCAGTACCTGTTTGTTAAAGTATTGACCTTGCTGCTGAGACACTTGTCCCACAGTGACACAAGATGGTGAATGGCTGTCTCATAAAATTCCTGGTGCTGCAATCTTAACCAATTCCACACATATGGCTGGACATTGTCATCCACAGGAGTGCTGGAAAGGTTATGCTGACGTTCTTCTTTGACCAAGATGGTCCCCTTCTGATTCACTTCCTGCAGCACAGGACAATAGTGAATGCCCAGCATTACTCGCAAACCTTGACCACCCTTTGCCAAGCGATCAGAAAATAAAAAGGACCAGGCAATCTCACCCGTAGGGTCATTCTGCTCCATGGCAATGCACCCCATAGGGCCAACACAGTCATAGCACTCCTGCAGAGGAGGTTCTCGGCCACCCTCCATACAGTCTGGATCTCTCCCCCTGTGATTATGCCATTTTTGGTCCCCTCTGAAAGGCTCTGAGGGGCAAACGATTCACCTCAGATGACGATGTCCAGCTGTACATGCAGAACTGGTTAACATCACAGCCCCAAGAATTTTATGAGACAACCATTCACTGCCTTGTGTCACAGTGGGACAAGTGTCTCAACAGCCAGAGTAAATATGTTTAACATACAGGTGCTGGTTTCTGTAATTATGCCTCCAGCTCATTTCATTTTGGATGCCCCTTATAATATCAGTGCAGTTCACAAGTCTTGACAAGAAAATAGTTATCAGTTTTATGTAACAAAAGTGGATGTGTTCTGATGTACATTTGCAAGAAAGCTATGGACTTGCATGCCTGGAAAGTATAAAAAAAGGTTCTAGACATTGGCCACAGTAAATTATCGGTTTTGACTAGTGTATATACACCATAACAATGTCTCGAACCACACTGATTGTGAATCTTTAATTTTACCAAATTTGGCTCTGTAGAAAATTTCTGTCCTCCTAAAACAATTACATATTACTCTAACTTTTATAAATGCTGTTTTTGAAAGATTGATCATAACATTAGAGTTTATATTACAAATGCTTTTTATAACTGAAGACATTATTTAACTGACCCAGTCATATGTTTAAAAATGTTGATAAAATTGAGAAATGGCTTTTGGATGTGACATGTTGATTTATCCTTATGAGGGCTGACTGGCTGCTAATCTAGACATTTAGAATGGAGCCTTTACTCCATAGCAAAATTCTAGCTCATCAGGGATTTTATTCTTCCAGATACTGGTATTGTTTTAAGTTGTATGCTACACTTGTTGGTTACTTTCTCAGACATCTGTTTCTAATTGTGATGTATATTTTTGCTTTTAGGTATTCTTTCAACAGGGGTAAAAGAATCTACACTTCTCAATAATGTGTTTACCGGCATCAACATAATAGTGATATTGATAGTTATTATTTCTGGAGCAATTAAAGGTATTTACTCTTCATTTATTATGTACACAATTATAACAAATCCACACATGCAGATGGGTAGCCTTGAGAACTGCATTTGTTAAATGATATGCAAATTCCAGATAAAAAATGTTTGCTTAAAAAAGTTATGAAATGTATTTACATCAGTGATATGTGGGAAATTTGAGACTTTATAACAAGCAGTTAATTGGACAAAAGTTTTGTATCACTGCGTATAAATGCTAATGTCGAAGATTAAGTGTACCTGTCCCAGTAACGTTTCTGTCCTCTGGTACTCGCAGCTTGTTCACAGTTCCAATCTGAATCAGTAGTGTTAACATAAATTCATGTTTTCTTGGGGGATTTCACTAATGAAATCTTAGTTTATGAACTATGCAGCAGTGCTGTCTGGAAATAATGTTTCAAGAAGTTTATTCCATATCATCTTTGGGGAATTTTTTTTTTTTTTTTTTTTTTCTTTTTTTTTTTTTTTTTTTTTTTCTGACTACATTCATCCATCCTGAACGAGCACTGAGCAGACCTGTAAAAACTTTCTCTAAATCTGTAAAAACCATATACTCCTTTCATCTTATAGCCTTCCCTTCTTTGCTTGGTACTAACATGCCACCTTAATTTTTGGTATTGTCCAACTACTTCCCTTTTCTCCAATGGCCTCTTTAATTTCCCTGTTGGTGGCATTTGTCTTTTCCCTAGTTACGCATGCTTCTACAGCTGTGTATTGTCCTCTAGCTGTGTTTGCTTAGCCATTTTTCACTTTCTATCTGGCTCAATTTTTAGACATCTGTATTCCTCTTTCCCTGCTTCATTTTTATAGTTGCTCCTTTCATCAATTAAAATGTTTAATTACCTTGTTTAACTCACCTTTGGTGGTTCCTGCATCCAGTTTATTTCACATTCATATAATGTAATAGCATCACTACATACTGATCTTTATAACAATAAATACACTGCCACCATTAGTGTGTAGCTTATCTTTATTATATACAAATATTCCAGTTTGAATTGGTGATTTTGCTGCTATCCACTTCCAGCCTTAACCAACTTTCTGTTGCTAATATTATGTGGGCATTATAACTTTTAACAACCTAGACTAATTTTGGAACTTACCATGAATGCTCCTACAGTATGATATGGGGTATGGTGTATGGTATGGGGTATGGTGTATGGTATGGTAATAGAACATCAACATTTTCTTGTACTGATCTGTGAGAATGACCATTATCTTCTGAAAGTGATGTGGCTAATGTTCCTCCTATTGTGGCAGGTAATTTTTCGTTGACCTTACAGGGGTGTTCATTGTGTGTAAAATAAAGAAAATAAATAAATAATATATACACATGAAAAACATTTAAAAGGATAATACAGTTGTGTTATTAGAAATGTTCTGCCCTTGTGCTGTGGTGAGAATTTATGAAAAAAGGATGTTAGTCCTAAATAAACTTTTAGCTGTTTTTTATTCCTTGAAGCTGGACAGTTGCGTATGGCATAAAGTTTTTTGGATTAGGTAATATACCTTGTTCTGACACATGTCATAAAAATTTGACTTGCTCCCTACCAAAACTAGACTTTTTTAAATTGACTGTTACTCCGTAATCTGTAAATTGATGAAGCACCTGTTCAATGAGCCTGATATATTCTAACCAAGTAGATGTGGCTATTAGCAGGTCATCTACATAAACAGTGACATTGCTAAGCAATTCTGGTCCTAAAACCTTGTCCAATGCGGATATAAACAAGCCTGCACTAATGTTCAGTCCAAAAGGTAGAACACAGAACTTTTAACTTGTTCCACCTTAAACAAATTCTGTATATTTTCGACTTTCTTCATGGAGCTGTATTTGCCAGTAGGACATCTTGAAATTGAGTATGCAGAAATATTTTGTATTGTAAAACTTAAGAAGCTGTTCATCCAAGTTGTCTGGTCTTGTGTGTACTGGCACTATAATCTTATTGATACCTCTAGCATCAAGAACTAATCTTACAGAACCAATATTTTGTATTGTAAAACTTAAGAAGCTGTTCGTCCAAGTTGTCTGGTCTTGTGTGTACTGGCACTATAATCTTATTGATACCTCTGGCATCAAGAACTAATCATACAGAACCATCAGGTTTGCTTACTGGCAATATAGGACTGCAATAGGGTGAAAATGAAGGTTGTATAATTCCCCATTTAATCATATGATCGATCTCTTCCCTTACTTCCTCTTGATTTGCCAATGGAATAGGATATGACATTACACAAAATGTTTCATGTGGATAGACTTCAGATTTATATTCATAGTCTTTCATTACTCCTGGCCCCCTTACTGAAAACATTTGCAAGCTTAAATAACAAGTTAAAAAGTTTTTGTTGTTGCATATCATTTAGTATCTGTGATTCACTTAGTTTCTGCTCTACCATTTCATAACTAACCTCAGTGTTTGATTCTTGCTCAGTAACAAATTTGTTTGTGAAATATACACCTGGAAAGGGATATTGTACTATTACATTCGACTCTGGTTTGTTTCTGTTAATTTCATTAGGTGCTTTGACTAAATCAATAGAAAAAAAATCTGATCCTTTACATAAGTATTGCACTTACCATTGACTATGTCAATCTGTGTTTTGTATTTTCTAAACGTGCCCATGCCAATAAGACAATTAACTATAAGTTTGTAAATTATAAGAAAATTGCACTTCACTGCAAAATCTTCAATTTGTAATGGAAGAAATGCCTGATGTTTAACCAATTTAGTCTTATTGCCTGTAACAGTTTGCATCTTGCAATTTTGGACAGGAAAGGTTGGGAATTTGCCTCTCTCCTTCAGTTCACAGAAAAATGCATTTGATATTAGGTTGGTAGTTGAACCTGTATCTAAAATTAACTGTGTCTGAATATTAAATATTTTCACCTTAACGATTGCTATTTGTTCTTCCGGATTTTATCTATTGTATCTAACTCATGCTGATACAAATCATCCATGATGTCACTTTGTTTGTCAAACCCTATAAAACATGTTTGTAGTTTCACTTTGCCCCCACTCCCAGAGAGGTGAATAGCCTGTGGCTTACCTACAATCAGTTGGTGTTTTCCGATGGTGTACTGTGTGGGTCCTTCACCAGTTTGTGTCATTGGCTGCTGTGCCATCATTTTGCTGCCCAAAGATCCGCTGTGGTACAGTGTAAGGCATGACATTGTTGCTGCGCATTGGCCACTGCTGTGGCTGACTGTTTCTGTTCACGTACGGCATATGGCCTTGTGGTGGTGGTGTGTGGTTTGCTCATGCATTGAAATTACTCCTGTTGTTTCGAAAATTTCTTTTAAATCATTTGTTTTTTCTGTTCCCATTACTGTACTCATTACCTCTGGGTATGTAACTTTGTTGTTGTGTGTACCATCCTTGCTGTGTGTTTGGATCACATTTTATTGACTGATTTACATAACTATGTTGTTGTTGTGCCAAATTTTCTGTCGATCCATTGGCTACAAGTCTTTCCTCATAGATTAAGTCAATACAATCAAGCACTGACAGAAAATATTCAGTGTCGTACTCGTGTGTTATAACTAATTTTTCTCTATTGTGCGATGGTAAACGACTTTTCAAATTTTTTAAAACGTCTACCTGTGATATTGGGTTTGTCCAGTAGTGTGTCTTATTCAGGTATTTTTCAAAGTATCCATGTAGGCTACTGTATTTGCCACTAAATGGTGTGGGATTGAAAACCTCATGTCCAAGTCATTCTTGCACTGCCTCAGACCAGTATTTGTTGAGGAAAGCTCATTCAAATTGGATGTAAATGTTGCTACGTTTGGCCACTTTTCAACAATGTTTGGCCACTTTTCAACAATGTTTGGCCACTTTTCAACAATGTTTGGCCACTTTTCAACAATGTTTGGCCACTTTTCAACAATGTTTGGCCACTTTTCAACAATGTTTGGCCACTTTTCAACAATGTTTGGCCACTTTTCAACAATGTTTGGCCACTTTTCAACAATGTTTGGCCACTTTTCAACAATGTTTGGCCACTTTTCAACAATGTTTGGCCACTTTTCAACGTTTGGCCACTTCAGTTGCCCATAAAAGAATGTCACCTTGCATATATCCAATGACAAATCTGATTTTCTATGCTTCCATCTAGTTGCATGGAAACGCATAACAAAAAGCACTGATAAATACTATTGGATTAATTCTTTTACCTTCGGCAGTGAATGTAGGAAACTGTCAATGTCTCAGCAGACCTTTGTCTGCAAAAATAGTTGATAGACATGTGGCATTTTTGGTCGTATTTATGTTGTTACTGGAGTTACCTGTAATTCCGGTTGGTAAATGTTCAGATGTTGGAGTTGTGGGTGTGTTTACATTTAGCACTCCAGAACTGTCACTAGTACCTGCTGTCAGACTCGTGACAATTTGTAGATAAATACTGACAGGTTGTAGTTCATTCACTGTAGCCTGTGTATTATTTACGTACATATTTCGAGATCTGGTAACATTTTCTTCTAAAAGATCGCGGATTCAATCTTCTGCAGCTTGTAGGTTAATGTTTACCTATGTTCATGATTTCATTTTCTTTCTTCTGAATAGCCTGTTCTGCTACACCTGTGTATAACTTACAATCGGTTACTGATTTCTCTGCAATGGTATTACCCTTGTCTAATGTACTTTCTTCAGCTTGACTACTGATATTACTCAGATTTTCATTGATCTTCTCTCTCTCTCTCTCTCTCTCTCTCTCTCTCTCTCTCTCTCTCTCTCTCTCTCTCTCTCTCTCTCTCTCTCTCCTTCTTAGGACATGCTGAGTCAATTTCTAATGTTGCTACTCTTAAAGTAAGCTCTTCTACAGCTAAATGTACACCTTCATGGTCTCTGTTTACTTGGTTAACTTCAGTGGTTGCCTTTTTTACTGTCAAACATAACTGGTTTTGTGTGGCTTCAGTGTTTGTGTTTGTCTCTGTGATTTTCTTTCTGTTGCTCTACTAGAGCATGATAGTCATTCAAAGTATCTACCTTCTGTCTTAACTCCATAATATTACTGTTAACTTCATAAAGTACTTCATGCATTACTTGCTTTTTCATATCATTCAGTTTTTCGTCGATTTCAGTGCAAAAATTTTTGGCTAAGTCATCAAACTTCTGTGAGACCGTGTCTTGAAAATCGTTGAATACTTGTTTTTGTTCTTGTTTCACTATATTTAGATCCCGTGCAACAGTGTTTTGTTGCTGTTTTACCATGTTCATATCTTGTTTCTTATCACTGAAATTTGTATTGATACTATCTAATTTCATGTTTGTTAGATAGTAACTGCCGTAGCAGTGTGTCAGTTGTACTACTGTGGTTGCTGTCAGCTGTACTTTCCAAGTGAAAGTTTGTAACATATTGTCAAAATTCATATTGTAATTGCCCTCCAAGGTTTGATTCATAGAGTGGTATGTCACTCTGGGAGATGTGCAACATTGTCTCATCAATTGTAAACATAGTGTTGTCAAGGTTATTCTGCTGTGGAACATCATCATCATTTGTCACACCTGCAACACTCATCTCTGACCTACTTAAACCTTCTGCAGTAGGCATGCATGGAGCCTGAACTTCAATTGTTCAATCACACAATTGTATGTCATCTTGGTTGATTGTGTTTTCGCTATCGCTATCAACAATGGGCATATATTTTTTGGCCATTTTACATGAATATGCAAAAAAATAAAATTTCACAAAAAAAATCGAAAAATTTTGCATGACAATTATTACACTCGATAATTGTAATTTACCTGATGTCATAGCCTGTTTTACATCTATTATGATGCACAAACTATTGTGTTATAGTTCTTTATGTTTCACTGACAATGTGTATCACATTGCAAAACTCGTGTAAATTTTTTGCAAATAAAATTGAAGGAAGGGAATAATGAGGAAAAGGTTTCCATCTACATCAAAAGCTGCACTGCCAAGTGCAACCATGCAAGCAACTTGCATAGCCGCCCTACCTTTTCTGTGCCGAACAAAACAGCTTACTATGGAAAATTTTACATAACCTGCATCCAGTTCTTATTACTTTCCAAAATTTCTCCTGAATTTTTGCCTTTTTGCTTTTTTTTGCTCCCCATCATCATTCATGCAACCAGAAAATACAGACAATTACTTTTTGTGATTCATAACAAGGCCATAGAAATTTCTTAACTGCAACAATAGTTAACAAACCCTACTCACAACTGGTGCCCTTAAGTCCTGGCACACAGGTCAACAGATGTGTTATAATAAAAAAAAAAATTAAAAAATAATCATATGAATATAATAGAGCGAAACATTCCACATGGGAAAAATATATACAAAAAACAAAGATGCTGTAACTTACCAAACGAGAAAGTGCTGGTAGATAGACACAATAAAAAACACACACACACACACACACACACACAAATTTCAAGCTTTCGCAACCCAAGGTTGCTTCATCAGGAAAGAGGGAAAGACGAAAGGATGTGGGTTTTAAGGGAGAGGGTAAGGAGCCATTCTAATCCCGGGAGTGGAAAGACTTACCTTAGGGGGGAAAAAAGGACAGGTATACATTCTCTCTCTCTCTCTCTCTCTCTCTCTCTCTCTCTCTCTCTCTCTCTCTCTCTCTCTCTCTCTCTCTCTCACACACACACACACACACACACACACACACACACACACACACACACACACACACACACACACACACACACACACGGATATATATATATATATATATATATATATATATATATATATATATATATATATATATATACACACATCCGCACATATACAAAGGCAGACATACGTAAATGCAAAGAAGTTGGGCAGAGATGTCAGTCGAGGCGGAAGTACAGAGGCAAAGATGTTGTTGAATGACAGGTGATGTACGAAGGGCGGCAACTTGAGATTAGCAGAGGTTGAGGCCTGGTGGGTAACGGGAAGAGAGAATATATTGAAGGCCAAGTTCCCATCTCTCTTCCCATTACCCACCAGGCCTCAACCTCCGCTAATTTCAAGTAGCCGCCCCTCGTACATCACCTGTCATTCAACAACATCTTTGCCTCTGTACTTCCGCTCGACTGACATCCCTGCCCAACCTCTTTGCATTTACATATGTTTGCCTGTGTCTGTATATGTGTGGATGGATATGTGTGTGCGAGTGTATACCTGTCCTTTTTCCCCCCTAAGCTAAGTCTTTCCGCTCCCGGTATTGGAATGACTCCTTACCCTCTACCTTAAAACCCGCATGCTTTCGCCTTTCCCTCTCCATCCCTCTTTCCTGATGAAGCAACCTTGGGTTGCGAAAGCTTGAAATTTGTGTGTGTGTTTGTGGGTTTTTTATTGTGTCTATCTACCAGTGCTTTCTCATTTGGTAAGTTACAGAATCTTTGTTTTTTATGTACAAAAAAAGTGTGTGTGTGTGTGTGTGTGTGTGTGTGTGTGTGTGTGTGTGTGTGTATATATATATACAATTTTTTTTGTACATTAAAATATATATATATATATATATATCCGCTCCCGGGATTGAAATGACTCCTTACCCTCTCCCTTAAAACCCACTTCCTTTCGTCTTCCCCTCTCCTTCCCTCTTTCCTGATGAGGCAACAGTTTGTTGCGAAAGCTTGAATTTTGTGTGTATGTTCGTGTTTGTTTGTGTGTGTATCGACCTGCCAGCGCTTTTGTTCGGTAAGTCACCTCATCTTTGATTTTTTATATATATATATATATATATATATATATATATATAAAAAGAAACATTTGAAAAGGATCATAAAATTGTGTCACTAGAAATGTTCTGTGCTTGTTTGAGTTTTTACGCTATCGAACTTCTTCTCTTACATTTCAATTGTAGATGCAGGCAGTTGACTCAAAGTACATGAGTGTGTGTCATAATTAAGAAAATCCTCCTTACTTGGTTTCATTTCACTTGAATAAAAAATACTTAATACTGGTATCAAAATTTTTCTTATTTTGAAACATGTACGATACAGAGCACTCGTAGCCCATCATCCTCCAAATGGCACTTCTTAACAGAACTTCTACCTACAAGAGTGTGAGTAACAAAATCATGTACAAAAAAAATGAATGATGGTTTTTTTCATTTGTCTGCACCTTACCGCGCATTCATAATTAACATCTTTGCCAATGCTTATGGTCGATCAGTGTTTCATGTATTGTTTTGAATAAATTTTAACTTTACAATGTTCTGGGGGTTTTTCATCATGTACCTACACATCATATAACCTAAACAAATCTCCTTGTGTATTGTGCTTACTCTATTAGCCTGGTACTGCCTTCATTTATATATTGCATGCCTGACCTATTGCAGGAGTCCTACCGTTCCCCAGCTTGTAGTAGAGATCAAGAAATAAGCACCTGAGTTCATCACAGAATGATCTAAACCTCCAGTTTAGACCTTCCACAAGGCTCCAAACCAGAGGACTGTGATCAAGTCTTGGTACAATGATGAAATAGTGAGCTATCCCTCCACCCCATGAACACATGAAGCTTTGTTCCCCAATCCCATTAATTGTCCAAACAAATGGACGATGGCCTCGGAACCATGGTGTACGAGGGGCATTTGAAAAGTCCATGTAAAGTCCAAGAGATGGCATCACTGATGCGTATTGAGGTCATGTTTAGTTAGTAACATCTTTGGAAAGAACACACAACAAGTTTCAGCCATATTGGTCTATTTCTTTGTGTTTGGCGTTCGTGTGAATCAAGGAAGTCAATTGATTGTCAAAAAATGGACAAAAAAGAATTTCATGTGGTGATTAAACTTTACTTTATGAAAGGCAAAACGCCTTGGGAGACTAAAGAGAAGCTTGATAAACATTATGGTAACTCTGCACATTCAATTAGAACAGTTTGTAAGTGGTTTCAAAATTTTCAGAGTGGCCATATGTGCACAAATGGGCATCCCAAATGAATGGGTACATAATATTTTGCATAAACATTTGGACATGAGAAAGCTATCCGCTAGATGGGTTCCATGATTGCTCACGCTTGACCAAAAACGGAATCGTGAAGTGTTGCAAGGGTGGTTTGCAGCTGTTCAGGAAGAATCCACAGGATTTTAAGTGTCATTTCGTCACTGTGGATGAAACATGGATACATTAGTATACTCCTGAGACCAAAGAACAATGTAAACAATGGGTTACCAAGGGAGAATCAGCACCAACAAAGGCAAAGACCATTCCTTCGGCCAGAAAGGTTATGGCGACACTCTTTTGGGATTTGCAAGGGATAATCCTCATTGACTATCTGGAAAAGGGTAAAACTATTACAGGTAAATATTATTCATCGTTATTGGACTGTTTGAAAACTGAGCTGCAAGAAAAACGCCAGCAATTGGACCGCAAAAAAGTCCTTTTCCATCATGACAATGCACTGGCACACACCTCAGATGTTGTGGTCGCAAAATTAATGGAAATAGAATTCCAACTTGTGTCACATCCCCCCCCCCCCCCCTTATTCTCCAGACTTGGATCCCTCAGCCTACTATTTGTTCCCCAATTTGAAGAAATAGCTGGCCGGACAAAGATTTTATTCAAACGAGGAGGTGATTGCAACAATTAATAGCTATTTTGCAGACTTGGACAATTCCTATTATTTGGAAGGGATCAACAAATTAGAACAGCGTTGGATGAGGGGTATAAGTCTAAAAGGAGACTATGTCAAAAAATAAAAAAGGTTTACCCCAAACATGTAAGGGGTTTTTATTTTTGCCCAGACTTTTCAAACACACTTGTATGTATAATTTGTGCCACTATGAGTTGTTGCTTGCAGCCGGTTGTGCTCAGGCGTTTCAGTAGCTGCCTGTAGAAATGATTTATCTGCATCTTAGATGAGACTTCCTGCCAGATATACAGAGTTCAAACTGGCTTTCATTTCCAATCTGCCTGTTATTGCCCAGAAGTCCTCCATTACCTGTGTAATGTTGCAACATTTTAGCCCTCTTTGCTTTCTGGGCTTGGGAGGAAAATCGACTGCTGGCCCTGTGGACAAGGCATTCTATGCTGACCCCCACCCCTCCAGCTCCAGCTCCAGCCCCAGCCCCCTCCCCCTCACACACACACACACACACACACACACACACACACACACACACACACACACACACACTAATTTTTGTCTGAAAGCTTAAATGTTAACCAGTCTTTCCATTGTGCCTGTCTGCAACTCAATTTCTCCTCTGTGTTGTGCATAGTGGTCTGCCCTTTTCATATTATTGTTATTCCATTCTGGACTTTCCATTGTTTGACTTAATTAGCTGAAATTGATAAGAGTATGGCAGGGATGAGAATATTATAGGCTGATGAAAAATAAGAGTTGTTTCATGCAAAGAACTAAAACTGAGTGAACATTATGAAATATATTCAGTGAAGTAACTTACTCCTGACAATGACGTAGCTTCCTAATGATGTAGCAAGATACCTTCCTTCTAATAGACAACACATTCTGTCTGTGGTAAGTGGCAGATCTCTTCTACAGGTACAGGGAGATGTACTAATTACTTTGCTGACACTAAGAGTTAACAATAGTCTGTAGTGAGAGAAACATATAGCATGTCTACTCAATATAGAGCTCTGAATCAAACTGTCTTTGACTCTCAGTCCTACAGATATCGCACATCGGGGCTGCGGCCCTTTGATTTGTGATACTGATGGCACTGTTATCCCTACGGGTACAATACCATATGCCTGGCATTAAAAAATATTTTCTTTTTCAGCTGACCCAAATAATTGGAAAATCTTAAAAGAAGATATACCATCTACAGTAACAAATCCAGGAGAGGGTGGATTTTTGCCATTTGGGGTAGCTGGTGTAATGGCTGGAGCAGCAAAATGTTTCTATGGATTTGTGGGCTTTGACTGTGTAGCAACTACAGGTATATTTTCCTAAATAATTTATTTATATACACAATAAGTAAAATACTTTAGTGCAGTAGTTACTATAAAGCTTCAGTAACTTTTATTTCTTTTAGGTGAGGAAGCAAAAAATCCACAGCGGTCTATTCCTATATCAATTGTGATATCACTCGTCATCATATTCTTGTCATACTTTGGTATATCAACAGTGCTGACAATGATGTGGCCATATTATGATCAGGTTGGTTAAAATAGAACTTAAACAAATAACTTAAAGAGAGAACTTAAAGAGAGTCATAAGATCTGGCACAGTTAGTAGGACAGTTTTGTAATTTGTCAAAATATACTAAAATGTAGCCAATGTTAGTAATTCTGTAACTCAAGTTAATTAACAAAAATGTTTGCAGTCAGTTCATTCAGAATATTACTTGGCCATTCTTTGAAAATCAATGGTAAATGTAAATCCTAAACATAAACAACACTTTTGTAAAATAAATCAAACAATGGAAAATCTGGGGTTGAATGTAACAGTATTATGATAAGGAAAGTTGCTACTCACCATATAGTGGAGATGCTTACCTCTGTCCATATCAAACCCACTAACCACCAGCAATACCTCCACTTTGACAGCTGCCACATGTTCCATATCAAGCAGTCCCTTCCATACAGCCTGGCCACACGTGGTTGTCACATCTGCAGTGATGAGCGATCCCTCTCAAAATTTACCGAGGGTCTTGCTGAAGCCTTCACTGACCATAATTATCTTCCCAACCTTGTGCAAAAACAAATCTCTGTCTTATCTTTCCAGTCTCCCACCACCTCCCAAAGTCCCACTGTTCCACAGAGGAGCATACCCTTCATAACTCAGTACCACCTAGGACCAGAGCAACTGAATTACATTCTCTGCCAGAGTTTCAAATGGCTCTGAGCACTATGGGACTTAACATCTATGGTCATCAGTCCCCTAGAACTTAGAACTACTTAAACCTAACTAACCTAAGGACAGCACACAACACCCAGTCATCACGAGGCAGAGAAAATCCCTGACCCCGCCGGGGATCGAACCCGGGAACCCGGGTGCGGGAAGCGAGAACGCTACCGTATGACAACGAGCTGCAGACTGCCCAAGTTTAGACTACCTCTTGTTGTGTCCTGAAATGAAAAATGTCCTGCCCTCTATCCTTCCCACCCCTCCCACAGTGGTATTCTGCCTCCCATTGAACCTACACAATACACTCAACCATCCTTGCACAGCCCCTGCTTCCAAGCCCTTACCTCATGGCCCTTACCCCTTTAATAGACCTAGATGCAAGACCTGTCCCATACATCCTCCCACCACCACCTGCTCCACACTGGTCACAAACATCACCTATCCTGTCAAAGGCAGGGCTACCTGTGAAACCAATCATGTGATCTACAAGCTAAGCTGCAACCACTGTGCTGCATTCTACGTGAGCATGACAACCAACAAGCTGTCTGTCCGCATGAATGGTCACTGACAAACTGTAGCCAAGAAACAAGTGGACCACCCTGTTGCTGAGCATGCTGCCAGACATGACACCCTTCATTTCAATGACTGGTTCACTGCCTGTGCCATATCGGTCCTCTCACCAACACCAGTGTTTCTGAATTGCACAGGTGGGAACTTTCCCTGCAGTACATCCTATGTTCCTGTAACACTCTTGGCCTCAACCTTCGTTAGTCACTGTCATCACTCATCCAGCCCTTTCCCTGTTCCCATTCCAGCATTACAAAACTCTCATCCCACCATAACACCCAGTCTTTTTCTCTCCTTTTCTGCTATTTCCCTCCCCCACCCCATCTCTCGCCTGCCCTCCATCTAACCTACAGTACTTCACTGTCTGCCACCCCTGCCATGGTATCCCTCCCCATCCCTGCGCCAGTCTCCTCCTTACCCCCACCCAGTTGCCATTCCCATCACACACGAGTACTGCTGCTTGCAGTGTGGTTTCAGTTGCCTGAGACTGCAGTCAAGGGTGTGCGTGAGCGTCGTCTATTGTTGACGAAGGCCTTACAGGCCAAAAGCTTTATTTTTCACAGTCTTTTTGTTGTGCATATCTGTGACTCAGCATCTCTGCTATATGGTTAGTAGCATCTTTCCTTTTCATAATATCTTTACTTAGATAAAATAAAAAGTCTATACATACCAAGCAGCAACAATCACACGTGCAGACAAGAGATGAGAGAAACACCAGCTTTTGGAACTAGGTTTCTTATTTGGAGAAACAAGAGACTTAGTGTAGTACAATTATACAGAGACGAGCTAATTCAGTTACTCTGAGCTCATTGTAAAAATAAATAAAAAAGAGCAGAACAAGAGAGAAATAAATAATGAAGTAAAAGCAGCAGATAAAATTTGAGAAATGGATAAATGACCGTTACTGACAATTTGTTGAAAATTTTGCCAAAATTGACAAAGGCTGAACAGCAAGTGCACATTGGTTGGTCTGCAGCTCTGATCTCACAAGGTCATATGATGCAGTATATCCTTCTAGCACTGTGGTTGTTATAGAGGCTGGAGGGTTGATAGGGCCACAGGATGAGAAGGTCTAATGAACATAGTGTTGGTGGTGGCAAGTGAACACAGTGCTTTAGTGGTCCACCCGCTAAAAACTATTAGCCAAGGAAAACAAGTAGGTTGTTATATTTCAATCCAGGGAAGAACTGGAAATAGAAGTGACACTTTTTAAAATGAATGGCTAATGTGTGACATTGGAAATCTGTTCATGGACTAGGCAAAGCTTTACACATGTTTGGAACAATTTTTAAAATAGTTGAAAATATCTGGCTAAACTATGACTATCACCAGATAGAAGAAATAGAGAAAAGGGAAGGAAGGAGTATGGGAGTGAGGGAGGTTGAGAGTAATGCAGATATTTTGTGCTTGTGTAGCATGAAGAGATTTTGTTGAGTGAATTAGTTAAATCTTCCACTAAATGAATAAGGATTAGAGGTGTGTGTGTGTGTGTGTGTGTGTGTGTGTGTGTGTGTGTGTGTGTGTGTGTGTGTGTGTGTGTGTACTCACATAAACTGACAGTGACAGAATATTGTGAAATAATATATGGCTATCTGGTTTTGCAATATTAAATTTCTTCTGATGCAGAAAATAGTGAGGATAAAAAAAAAGTTTTAGACTTCAGGGGAGAATGGTTGTGTCACTCAGGGAAACATAAAATAAATCTGCTTCAAACATGCAGGACATTTAGTGTTGTCAAAATGTTTATCTCAGAATATAGTAATAAAAGCAGGAAGTATTATGCCATCACTGAGGAAAATATATGCAGGAGCCAGAAGATATGACAGTTAGTAGCGGGTGCAAAGTTTTGTCGACTTACGTACTCTTATCTTTTTTCCGGGCAACTAAGTTTACTTTGACTTTCCTTATTACCTAGAAAAGTTGGACTATGTTTTATAATGGAAAGTAGGCATATAATGCATAACATCTAAAACACTTTATCCGTATCAGAAGCTTTTGTTAACTACTATGTACCTTATTTGTTTGATTTTTATTCCTTTCATGTATCACATTTTAGTGCTTTGTCTAAATATCAATTTTCTCATCTGTAGCTATATACATGACTTTTTCTGTAGCTGTATACATGACTTATTCTGTTTGATTATCTCCATTAGCTTGGGCTCCTTGCATTTTGTCATCTATAAGTCTCTTTTCTTCATATCCAGTAATGGCATTGTTTAGTGTGTTCATATTATTTACACTCCGTTACTAACAAATTTAGATATTTTTATGCATCCTCCTTCCTTTTTTGTATGAGGGTCATTCAAGACGACCTTAGAAACAGATAAAAGTAAAAACAAATTATTTTGAGAAAATAATTTATTTTTCATTATAATCTCCTTTAAATTAATATACATTTCGAATCATTGCTCCAACTATTTCAAACCATCTGAAAAGTATGAATTCAGAAGGTCTGTAAAATGCGCATCTGCTTGGGTGATGACACAATTTGATGTGAACCATCCACTGAGCCATTTTTTAAAGTTTGGGAAAAGATCACTGGAGGGCCAAATCTGGTGAGTTTGGTGGATATTGCAACAATTCAAACTTTAGTTCCATAATTCTGGCTATCGAAACTGCATTTTCGTAATAGAAGAAGATCTTTTTCTTTTTCAAATGAGGATGTTTTTTCTTGATTTCTTCATTTAACTGGTCCAATAACAACACGCAACACTCCCCATTTATTGTATTTGTATTTCTTTATTCACCCCGTAAATCGTGATGAAGTACATAGTTTCTACAAATGATACTGGATGTTTGTTCCTGTTTCAAGTAACTGGCGTAGATGATTCCTTGCACACCCCAAAAAACTGTGGCCATCATCTCAGCATCTTTGCAGTCTTTGGAGCCCATATGCCTTTGAAAACCTACTGTTTCGATTGTTCCTTAGTCTCTGGAGTGTAGCAGTGTATCCATGTTTTGCCCACAGTTCATTATTGACACAGAAATCCAGTAGGATTTCACTGGTAAAATGCCAAAATCACCTCGGCATCAACCATTCAGTTTCATTTATTCCACACTGAGAGCAAATGTGGCATCCATTTTGCAGAAATTTTTTTATCCAATTTTTTGTGCAAAATTGAAAAACACTGTATCATGTGGCTTCAACTATTTCATGAACTTCAATTCCTCGATAACTCAAAACCTTATCAGGGATTTTGTCAATCATTTTGGGGATGGTCACTTCCACTGGATGTTCTGAATGCTGTTTGTATTTTGTGGATGTACAGCCACATTTAAACTCATTTACTCAGTTGCAAATAGCTGTGAACTTCACCCAACTCAGCTTTGATCTGTTTTGGTGTTCAGTCTTTTAAATAGAAGTTTTTAATCACCACTTGAAATTCACCTTTTTACATGTTGGAAAATAAATGTGAGCTTGTTGCTTCAGTCAACTGAGACGATGAAACAACATAATGGGTACAGCTGTGACCTCACCTGCCTTCTACTGACAGATATCACGTACTACCAGAAAACTGTTTTGATGCTATGAGTGCTATCTGTTGGACATGCTAAGGACTTACTGAATGACCCTCATTGTTCTCCTTGTAAATACTGGTTGCAGATATATTCCTCTTTTGTCTGAGAAAATTGTGCATAATGTTAATTGTTGTTCTGATTAGGATCCACATGCCCCTCTGCCATATGTGTTCAGCCAAGTTGGATGGCCAGCAATTATGTGGATCGTGACTACTGGAGCTGTCTTTGCTCTATGCACTAGGTAAGTGGATCCACCTTGCAGTAAAATCATGGTAGGGGTAAAAAGCACAGTATGAGGAAAGACAACCACAAACTGTTTTAAAACTAACTCTCTCTCTCTCTCTCTCTCTCTCTCTCTCTCTCTCTCTCTATCTAGTGAATAGTGATCTTTAATAATTTTAGGGCGATGAATAGGGGGGGGGGGGGGGGGGGGGGTGGGGGGGGAGGGAGGTGGATTGACAGGAAGGGAAGGGCATCAGGGATGATTCCTGTGAGAATAGCTTACCTCTTGCCTGTGGATCATATTCCTGTGAAAAACCCAGATACAATGTCTTTTTCCATGCATCCATCAATCCATCGCATCCTGTTCTAGACATGCCATTGACATGTTGTACCCCATCAGAAGCAGGAATATTTGTGAGAGTAAAAAATCATGTAACCATTTTACTGCCTCCAATTTATTTATCAATATGACCTTGAAAGCAATGTCCACTCGAACAAAATAGCCACCATCAGATTATGGTCAGATGCAAACTTGAGCACTAAGTTGTATGTCAGAATCCAGTCAACCTCAGTTGCTATCAATCTTTTCTCCATTTCTCTATTCATGTATGTACTTATTATTATGTGTATCTTGAA